>NC_057925.1:10958694-11260274 GCF_018873765.1 Telopea speciosissima | reverse complement strand
TACATTTATGTACATTTAAGAGTGTTAAACGGGTTATTTGGTTAAACGGTTTGATTCATTTCAAATTGCTTAACTAAACAGTCTTAATTTTGAAACCATAACTGAACCATTTTATAAATGGTTCAAATTGATTCCGGTTTGATTGTGACACCCTTACTTTTAGGTATGAACTATTGTAGAAAACTAAATTTTTGTAAGGTGTTGATGGCATTTAACACTTGATGAGATTAAAGTAAGGGAATTATCAGCAACACCCCCTCTGATAGCCTGTTAAATTAATGTCACCCGACTAAGTACTAAAATATCAATTTTAGCCCAAAGACTAATGGAAAAAGAATTGCAACCGTTAATTAGTGATGTCAGCATGTTAGTATTTTTGTAAAGACATTTTTGCCCTTGTTTTATTCAATACCTATATTTTTTTTATTCCTTTTTCTTTCCTTCTTCTTCTCCTTCTGCTGTTTATTCCCATACAACATATTGCCTTGCCGCTGCCACCACCACCAGCACCCTCTCTAGTCTCCCCCGTCCCACATCGGACAAATCCAGCTCTTCAATCATCTTCTTCGGATCCAATTTCTCACTGGAAGCCATTGTTTATCTGGATTTGAAACTCTAATCCAGCAGAAGACCCTAGGAAGCCATTGTTCATCTGGTTTGAAACCCTAATCCATTACCTACAAGGCCAACACCAGAACCATGGCCATGGCCATTTAGCCCTGCTAACATGGCATTGATGTCATTTCCCTTATTAAGAAAGCATTCTTCAAATCCTCAAGAACCGTCACAGTATCAACCCCTTTCGGGTTCAACTCAATGAACTCATTCAGCCAGGATACTAGGAAAGGAGATGCAAAAGAAAGGACTCAGGATCAGGAATCCAAACATTTTAATGACGGAGGAGAATCTCAACCAAGATTCTAGAAATGGAGATGAAACCAAAGGACATGGGGATCCAGAACTCAAGAGAGAAACGGAGAGTCTTATCCGAGACCTTAAAGGGAAACAGAGGAGAATCTTGATCAAGATTTTAGGAATGGAGATGAAACAAAAGAAAATGGGGATCCAGAACCCAAGAGAGAAACAGAGATTCTCATCGAAGATCCTAAGATTGGAGATGAAATAGGAGTCAAGATTAGAAACTAAAAGAGAAACAGAGAATGATCTCAACCAAAGTTTGAACGGCAGAGCTGAAGAAACAGAAACATTGTAGATATCAATTTATGAATAAGATATGGACAAACGACAGGTTTGATTTTGTAATCGGAGTATAAGAATTGGAGGAAGTTTTTCCCACCACTTTCTGATCTTCTTAAAACTATAGCGTCTTAAACAATGACTTACGCTCAAGATGTAAAAAATTGTGAACAATGGTATTACTGTGGTAAGAGGTTTTTTTTTTATTATTTTTGTTTTTTTATTAAATGAACTCATTCAGATCAATGTGCCCAATTCCATCCGAATCAACCTTTTTAATCATCTTCTCCAACTCCTCCTCCGTTGTAGGATGCCGAAGTCTCCCCATGATCGCACCCAGCACAGACGAAGAAATCTTTTCATCTCCATTCCCATCGAATTTCTTGAAAACATTCTGGAACTCCTCGATCTGGGCCCTTGCCTGTGTGAACGAAAACGGCCCACATTCAAAAGGGTTTCCTCGACTTCCCTGGCTTGACCCTGCAGGCGATCGACTGCGACTTTGACGATGATTTCTTTCCCCCATGATTTCTTCCTGGTTTTCAAGTCTGAATAATCAAAGAAACTCAACAGAAAATGAAGGATTCGCATACATTCGAGAGCTCACACTCGATCGAATCCAAAGAAATCATCTAGGTTAGTTGTTTGTAGCGAAAATCAATGAAAAAATAGAGTTTGTAGCAGAAATTATTGTTACAAATTATGTTATTATTTATCATTAATTGTAAGGGGAAGATAACTAATATTGAAATCAACAAATAATTTTGTATCCAACTTGTCACTCTGGAAAATAACTAATATTGAAATCACAAAATGAACTTCACTATCAAATCATTCATGTGATTATCCAATTAATTTTGTATAGTGAACAAGGAGATCAATGGAAGCATTTTCATAATTTAACCTTTCATATGTATAGAAGTGACGGTCAGGTACTAGACTCATTGTAATTCTGTCATTTATATATATATATTTCTTTTACATAGAAAAAAAAAAAATGGAAGCATTGTAACAAATCAATTTCCTTGTTTATAACATCATACTCATTGATTTGTAACAATTCCCTTTACAATCAGAAATTTTTTCACTAATTAAAATCAATGGATAATCAATTCATATATTCATAATCTTATACTCAATGATTTTTTATCGGTTTCATTCGATTCGATTTTTAGTTTGAATATCGATCGGTTTGGTGCAATCCAATTTTCAGCCGATCTCATCATACCCTAGTCCAAAACTAAACCGATAAGGATCGATTCAGTTCGATTCGATCCGGGTTCTATCACTCAATTTCGTTTAGTCTTATCGGTTCGGGCTAAGATTTGACACCCTTATCCAAATCTAATGCTTGACTCCATTTAAATCCCTAGGGATTAGAAGTCTGGATCATCTACCCACATGGGTGCCACCCCACATGGTGAGAGCCATTCAAGTGAAATCTTCACCTCATTTGAAACAAGGGTTAGAAGGATCACATGAGTGGCTCTCACTATGTGAGATTGCACCCCACATGGGTAGAGGATCCGGACTTAAGGATTAGACCCGGGTCGTGCATGTCTATGAACCACTTATTTTAGCAAATTCCAAATAACTCCCTACATGATAATAAATTATCATGTACAACCCCCCCACTAATCAACGCCATCATTATGGAATCTAAGGCATGTACACTTGTACTGTCAAATCCCATTCCATAGTATATGTCCATATAAGAGTGTTTGTGCATCTGATCGGGTCCCGCAAAACTCGATAAAACACTTTATTCAAATAAATATATATAATACATTATTTTATGGAAAATAGATTTTGCAAAAAAAAAACCATTTCTTAAACGGCACTGGATCCAGATTCCGATCCAACCATACACAGATAGTCTCAATCTTGGTGTTTCCTCAATCGGGCAGTGGTGACCATGTTGAGTAACTCCTTCACTCACAAAGTGTTCACACATTTCCAGAACACCGGCTTTGACTCACTTGAGTCTTTCGGCCATTGATGAACCAAAGAATGCGATCACACTTTGCAGCGGCAAGGTTCTTTCAGGTAAACGGTGTCGGTGACACATGTCTAACCATTCCTACATCTGGCAGTAATACATGAGAGAATCGACAAAGTAGATTTTTTATCAATACACACATCAATCATGTGAGTACTCGCATTTGTACCTTGACATCACATGTCTAGGCATACCCAATGCGACGACTATATGATAAGGGTGCCCAGCCGAAACCCTAGTCGTGACTACCATTTTAAGTAAAACTTACGGACACATAATGCTCAAAAAGTTTATATCGCATGTGATAATATTAAATCAAAATGTATAAAAGTTCAATACAAAGTAAAACCGGATTGAACCGGACCGAACCGGGTTTGATGGACACATAAATCCAACAGAACGCACCCAGCTCAGATGAAGAAATCTTTCCATCGCCATTCACATCAAATTTCTTGAAAACATTCTCGAGCTCGTCGATATGGGGCCCTTGCCTGTGTGAATGAAACCGGTCCAAATTCAAAAGGGTTTCATCGACTTCCATGGCTTGACCCTGCAGGCAACTACGACTTTGACAATGATTTCTTTCTCCGAGCAAGAAAAGACTTAATTCCCATGATTTTTTCCTAGTTTTCAAGTCTGAATAACCAAAGAAACTCAACAGGTAAAGGAATCACATACATTCGATAGCTCACACTCGATCTAATCCAAAGAAATCATCTAGGATTTTAATTCGTTTACAGCTTTGTTTGAAGTTTTTTTTTTTTGTGTTAAAAAATAGAGGTGGGAGCTAGGTTTTTTATGTTTTTAGTGTAAAGGGTAGTTTAGTCATTTTCATTCAACTTAGTTAACCACGTTAGTTTTTTGGCCAAAATTGAAATTTTGGTGCTTAGTGGGGTTGCAATAATTTAACGGACTATTGGAGGGGGTGTCGCTGATAAATTCCCTTAAAGTCATTACATTCTAAGCCTTCCTATTTACTCAAAATAAACAACCATGAATATTGTAATCCTAACAAACAAGAATAAATTGTAAGGGAAAAATAATTAATATTGAAATCAATGAAAAAATAGAGTTCGTAGCAAAATTATTGTTACAAATCATATCATTATTTATTATTAATTGTAAGGGGAGGATAACTAATATTGAAATCAATGAATAATTTTGTATCCAACTATATTGAAATCACGAAATGAACCCTACTATCAAATCATTCATTTGACTATCTAACTAATTTTGTATAGTGAACAAGGAGATCAATGGAAACATTGTAACAAATCAATTTCCCTATTTATAACATCATACTCATTGATTTGTAACAATTCCCTTTACAACCAGAAATTTTCTCACTAATTAAAATCAATGGATAATCAATTCACATATTCATAACCTTATACTCAATATTTTTTATCGGTTTTAGTTCGATTTTTGGTTTGGATATCGGTTGGTTTGGTGAGTTTCGATTTTCATTCGATCTCATCATACCCCAATCCAAAACTAAACCGGTAAGGATCGATTCGATTCGATTCAATCCAGGTTCTGTCACTCGATTTCGTTTAGTCTTATCGGTTCAGGCTAAGTTTTGACACCCTTATCCAAATCTAATGCTTGACTCCATTTAAATCACTAGGGATTAGGAGTCTGGATCATCTACCCACATGAGTGCCACCCCACATGGTGAGAGCCATTCAAGTGAAATCTTCACCTCATTTGAAACAAGGGTTAGAAGGGGTCAGATGGGTGAAGATTCCACTTGAGTAGCTCTCACTATGTGGGGTTGCACCCCACATGGGTAGAGGATCCAAACTCAGGGATTAGACCCGGGTCGGGCATGTCTTCGATCCAATGAAATCAATGTTACATGCTATCAGCTAATCAGATGTACTGAAGACAGGATGAGTATTAGGAATCCGGATCGACTACCCACATGGGGACAGATCGAGTCCATAGGTGTACCCACACCCTAGAGGGGTTAGATCTATCTCCACCCGTCCCCATATGGGTAGTTGATCCAAACTCGAATATTAGAGTAGATGGCAGGTCACATGTCACATGCTGACATCGCTTAACCTATTTCCTATTAAAAGACAAGGATTGGTGGGAAATTAGTCTAATTCTCAAAATATATTTCGTTTGATAAATAAAATATCTCAAGTGAGATTATATTTACAAAATAATCCTTTTTGTTTTGTTATATTACTAATATATCCTTCAGTTCTGTTTGGACCGACAATTGACTGCTGAGTGAAATGTCAAAATCACCCTTCAATCAGGCAGATGGTACGTGATATCCTAGTGGACCTAGTATGTTGGATGATGGGGTTTCAAACAAACACCGATGGTTTATGTCTATTATGCAACATTACTTTCTGCCAGATGGCAGTTCACTGGTAAGAAAGGTCAACCTCTCGGATCTGGATCCTCTATAGTGCAATATGGACAACCTGCAGTGCTTGGACACGTAACTCAACACATGGGTGGAGTGTTGGATTGCATGTCCAAACGCTGCAGGCCGTCCAATCTGTGCTACACGTGGTGTTGCACTACAAGAATCCCCATCCCAACCTCTCCTTCTCATATTAATTTTGCATACAAATTTATCCTTCCCAATGGCAAGTGGCTTAAGGACTGATCATTGTTGTTTGATGACTAAATCATTTAAAAAAATATATTAAAATAGTATAATATATGGTTATTCATTGGTTTGAGTTGTTGTATATTTTTAGGAATTTTAATGTTTGTGCCCATGATATTGCAAAAATAGTGTTTCTTTTCTTGGATCCAGTTGATGCCAGGGTGTCAATACCGAAACCGTTTACCCAACAAGAATTGGGTTGAACAACCGTTTTACCTTTAGTTCTATTAGCTTGTCTCTATCATATGTTAGTTTCTAGAAAAACAACGAAATGAAAAGTCTTTACTCACACATTAAATTCAGAAATCTTGATTTGTGGTTGTTCATTCCATATTTGCAGATGGATTCAACATTAAAAGTTTAATATTGTCTCGCAAAGCTTTTTAGAAACTGCTTGGTAGGTGACCCTCTGATGCTTTAGCCAAGGGTCTACTTCCATTAACATGAGTAGGGAAAGGTCCTCATTCTTTATCCCCTCAAGTCACCTGCCCTTCAATTTCCTCAGTTCCATCTAATAGGGGGTAGAAATAACCACCATAACCCCTGCCTGAATACACTGCCCGAATGGGATCCACCTCCCGCTAGTAGAACAAATTGAGGAAATTGATGGGTATGCAAATTGAGGTGATAATTTTCCCCGAACAGCTCAAATATTATATAACATAATCATTGTGCATTGCGTAGCTACTATGCTATCGTGCGGTGCAACAACGGCCATGTGTGCACAGTGGGGCCCGTTGTACACACATGGCCGTTGTTGCATCGCACGATGGCACTGCAGCGCTACAGTGCATAATAGTGGATAAAAATTCACATAATCAACATACACAAGAAGCACCCGAGATAGGCTAACGATGTCAATAACTAATACTCTAGAGTAGAAGTTTGAATTGTCTGTCGAAGTCTAGTTTGAGGACCCCTTCTTATATGTAGTGATAAAATCTTTTTATTTAAGGTAAAGTACACGTACCACCCTATAATGCACCCAATATTTTTCGTACCCGCTAAGCCCCTCAATATTCCACGTACCACCCCTGCTTTACCTCCTAATATCATTTAAGTCCACACCAGATATTAAATGCTATAAGATGACCAAACTACCCTTTCTTCTATCTTTTCTAAAATTTGAAAAGACCTAATTACCCTGACCTATTTGCTAAAATTTGGAAAGATCAAAAATACCCTCATCTTCTCCAAATCATCATCTTCTTTTACACCACCACCACCACCCACCATTAACACCATCACCATCCCACCGTGAAGCCCCACCTCACTGGAGGCAAGATGTGACCATTGGGAAACGACTCATCCAGGCTTCCGGATGCAGAGAATCGGCTCTGAGTAACGGTATTGCTCGAAAACCCACTCTCGTTGCCATTGTTATTGTTTGATGTAACTGTTCGAGAAGACAAGAAAAGGGAATTCCTGTGAGAATCACTTAAAAAGTTCCAATTCTTCAAAAGAAAAAAAGAGGAAAAAAATTTGTTGAGTTGGGGGTGTGAAATATGAGAAAAAGAAGAACCCATTTGAGACAGAGGAATCAAAATTTCAGAAGTAAAATAGAATGCAGAGACAAAGATAGGGTAGATGGGGGAGGAGGAGAGGAAAACCAGCAGATTGGACCCAACTGGGGGGTGCCCATCACCACGGTTATGACGAGAAGCTTAAGGGTGAAGTGAGAGAAGGGCTGACTATGGTGTTTTACTGGAATTAAAGAGGCGAGGGAGGTAGATGGGGAGGAGGAGGAGAGGAAAACCAGCAGATTGGACCCAAGTGGAAACCCACCTGATTGAACCGCCATGAATGAAGTAGAATTTGGAAAGCAACCTTAAAGATAGGGTACCTACGAACAGAGATATGTAAGTGATGGCTAGACACGATAATGGGTGCTGGATGTGTCCTTATCAAAACTGCGTCTTCCTCCGTCGACCTGGATTAAATTGAAATTGTCGCCGATTTCGTCATTGGGTTGAACGATTTGAATTCCTTCTTCTCCTCTCTCTCTATCCGTTTTTTAAACCCTAATCTCTGGAATCTGGATTTTCCTTAGTTCTCCTTTCCCCATCATCCCTATCCCTAGACCCCTGCCGCCCACCCGATCTCCTCTCATCTTCCCCACTGCCCTCACCCTGCTGTGTAACCCCTCCCCTGCCATCGGCCACCCTGCTACTGCCCCTGCTGCAAACTCGCTTCGGTTTCGGTTCAATATTATCTCTATGTTGTATACTCTGGAGATGAACTTAGTTAAAGAGTAGCAGTCACTACACACACGAAGGTTCTTCACAATCCGAAATGGTGTACCCAGGGTTGTACTACATTGCTAATTTCTCACTGTAAGCGCATCCTCCTCTCCCTCTTCACCCATGTCAAATACAACTTCAAATTTGTATTAATGGTGGTGGGTGGCGGTGGTGCTAGAGGTGGGGCTTCACAGTGGTGATGGTGTTAATGGTGGTGGTGGTGGGGGTGGGGGTATGTAAAAGAAGATGATGATTTGGGGAAAATGAGGGCATTTTAGTCCTTTCAAATTTTAGCAAATAGGTTAGGGCAATTAGGTCTTTTCAAATTTTAAAAAAGATAAAAGAAAAGGTAGTTTGGTCATTTTATAACATTTAATACCTGGTGTGGACTTAAATGGCATTAAGGGGAGGTAAAGCAAGGATGGTACGTGGAATATTGAGAGATGGTACATGGAATATTGAGGGGCTTAGGGGGGTACGAGGAATATTGGGTGCATTATAGGGGGTATGTGTACTTTACCCTTTTATTTATGGCATAATATCAAGGGTAAAATACACGTACCCCCTATAATGCACCCAATATTCCTCGTATCCCCTAATGTTCTGACAATTCCACGTACCACCCCTACTTTACCCCTAATGCCAGACAAGTCCAAACAGTTAAGTTTAGACGTTGAGTGTTAAAAACTTGACCATTTTACCCTTTCTTCTATTTTAATTAATTGCTCTGACCTATTTGTTCATAATATGAAAAGACCCTTTTACCCTCACTATTTGTTTTTAATAACCTAACCCAACCTAATTACCAAAATGCCCTTGCTAGGGTCCCATCTCCACCCTCTGCAACTCCTCCTTCTAGGAGAGCATCTTAATGCTGGAGGAGGCATCTTCACAATCAATACCAGTTTCCAACACAGATATCTCACACTGATCTCTGCCACCCACCCAAATCAAACTCCAGTGCTTCCCATAATTCATTGTGCAGAATTGCAGATCATGCTCAGTAATCACCAATCGGAAATAAGTTAGAATAATGTGTCCCTTCTATCAATGCCTAAAACCATTTCCAGTGACATGAAATTACTAAAAGCAAACAATTTAGTCTTAAAATCCACGTAAATTACCGAACTGGAATATTAATTCGTTAATGCCCCAGCAACATCCTAAGCATCGACATTGAAAAATCTGTGGAGTTTACGTTATGAAGGCAGAAGAGCAATCTCGAATACAAAGTTGCTCACTTTCAGCGAGAGATATGGAAGATATCCTCAAATTCCTTGATAACTCCGCCATTACATAACCCTAGAATTTCACCAGTAGAGATCCCGAGAGTGTCCTTCGAGAAGAGAATATTAGAACAGACCCAAATGCATCCGAATTGAGAAGGCCCGAATAGTCAAATTTCCATCCGGAACAGTCAGATCAGAGAATTACAAGTATGGACATAAAGTCTTGAGATTGGTTTACCCCTTCAAGAAAAAGATGATAATCTTGCTTTGTTCAACGAGATGCAGAACAGAGAAAAAGACAATTTTTTGCTTGACAAGTCTAATGATCTTGACGACTCCCTGTGTAATTTCCAAACCCACCCTCCATCTTGGTTTCGGTGCTTGGATTACCTATGAATGCGTTTTGTGATTGATTTTTTTTTTTTTTTTTTTGTTTATGTCACATTTTCTTGTCCTGTGGCTGAAGATAATCCATGACTTTTGTTTAATTTTAAATTCATTCCCACTCTTGCAGCAGAAAAATTGAAATGCTTTTCAGCTTTTAAGCTTGGCATCTCCAATCCAGGTCGTGGAGAGAGTAGTGACCTAATACATCTATTTTTCTTGCAAATCACAAAAGCATCCAAATGGTTACCAAAGATTATCGCTAAAATACCCAACCTGGCCGTTCTTGGACATCGGTCGGAGGAACAAAAATACAGAATCCTTCACCCACAAAAAATTTTGGGATTTTCTCCGGAAATAGCCACTGACTGGTAAGGAAATCCCTCTTTTGCTTGTAGTGTCAAGTGAGTGAGAAGATGGTGCAGAGTAGCTTGCAGCTACGCTCACCCTTAAACGACTGAGATGAAAATTCTAGGGCTTTGTTCGCAATGGTGATATGCAATGAGAGCACTACGATTGGGCTCCTGAAAGACCCTTCTCATGTGGGAAATCACATCTCTCAGGGATGACCCTTCACAGAATAGGACTTGCGAGAAAATTAAGGGTTGTTGAGCCTTTTGAGAGAAGTTTGAGAAATGGAAGATGGATTTTGGGGAAGATAAGGGCATTTTGATAAATACATATATGTTTTATATTCATAAATCAATACTTTCCTTAAATTTTTTTTTCCTAGAAACACCGAATATTCCTTATAAGATGCACTAGAATCCTTCTCATTCATGGAAAGATCTCATTCATTATGACTTGTTTAACTGTCTTGCGAGGAAAGTGGGCTAGATGGAGATGGTGTTCTATAAAATATTTCAAAAATAAAATCTAGGGCACGAACCTCAAGGGGTTAGCGCAGTTGGTTTGGAGGGGACATGAGAGTCTACCTCAGGAAGCGAGGTCTCATGATCAAACCTTCGTTGCTACATAATTTTTTGGGGCCACCCGCCTGACGTTGACTAGGACACAGAAGCTTCGATTTGTGCGTGGTGCGGGGGTCATGTACGAACCCAGGAGGGGGATTTAGTAGGCCTAAAGTCCGCCGAATTTTTTTTGGGCTAGGAATCAGCAATGGAAACTTTATTAAAAAGAATAAAAGAATTACACACGAGAAAAAACACGAAAAAAACCTGCCTAAAAGGTCATTTCAAAACGTCCCATCAGAAGCTTTGGGTTCTCGAGAGATCATGCGGATTTCCAAGGTGCCTCTCGGACTCCCCAGGTACTCAACTCAACAAAAGACGCACCTCAAAAGCCCAATCTTCAGTGTAGGCCATATCAACCAAGGTGGCGGACTAAATCTTAGCTCGTATATCAACATTCAAATCGAAGTAATTGAACTAGGGTAACCTCTCAAACCTTAGGTTGCAACCTTGGTGCATAGACCAAGGACAGAGCTAGACAAGCTCCCATTGTTAGAAGAACTCTCTACTCCCTCGCCTCTGTTCAAATCCAAGGGAGTGGAGGCATTTGATATGTATAAAAACCACCCACCAAAGGGTGGACAACACATGCCAGAGGAGATTGAACCAGGCTTTAGACTAGGGCAAAGCCACTGTGAGTAACTAAGATCCGAACTTCCCATAATGGGAACATACCTATTGGGATTGGACTCTCCATAAGGCAAGGAAACCGTCTACATAGAAGCCTTTCCTACGCTTATCTCTACCATTTAGGACTCCTATTGGGATTCACCTTCCTTCCTGAAACCTCCTATAAGAAATCGAACTACTCCATCATCTATACTATAAATAGAGAAGGGTAAAACACAAAGTACATGATATTCAACTTTAATAAAGATTAGGATCTAAATGCATCGTGCTTGCATAATTTCCACCCTGGACAACCTTCCACATCCAAATCTAATGCTTAACTCCATTTACATCCCTAGGGATCAGGAGTTTGGATCATCTACCCACATGGGTGCCACCCCACATGGTGAGAGCCACCCAAGTTGAATTTTCACTCGTATCACCCCTTCTAACCCTTGTGTCAGATGAGGTGAAGACTTCACTTGAGTAGCTCTCATTATGTGGGGTGGTATCCCACATGGATAGAGGATCCGGACTTAGGGTTTAGACCCGGGTCAGGCATGTCTAAGTGTCTAACAATCCAATCAAATCCATTTTACATGGTGCCGGTTGAATCGGATACACTTGACAGAGACCAAGGGATAGAAGGATCCAGATCCTCTACTGCCATGGAGAGTCTTGCCATCGTCCTGCCCGAGTAGATGAGGTTGACACATGTCCTTATCTCGATCCAACGGTCAAGTTTCAAATCTTTGAAAAAGTAAGGAGATCTGGTTTATGCTCATATCAAATCCAAGCCGACCGACCACAATAGACCAAACCCGACCGGTGGGCTTGGGTTTCAAAACAAAAAGAAACCTACGTTTCCTTGTGTGAACCCCGATCGCGTCTTCTTCCTCTCCTCTTCTTCATCTCCTCTGCAACCTGTCTTCTTCCTCTTGTCTGCACCCTCTGCAATTTTCCAGCCTACAAGTCCTACTTGGCTCAAGTAACCCTGCCTACAATTGATACAAATCTAATTTTCCAGCCTACAAGTCCTTTCTCCATGCTTTCCAAGTTGGATTTGAAACCACAGAAAATCTAGGATTAACCTTGATTTGAATTCCCACACACACACACACACCACAAACATACAACAATTGATACAAATAACTAATTTTCCAGCATCAAAGTCCTTTAAACACACACACATCAAACACCCACACACACACACACACACACACACACAGTCTTAAATATAGAGTAACTGCTACTTTTAATGGATTTTAAAGTGAAAATCCTCTTAGGTTCCCTGCCCGGTCAGGTTTGTAGGTTCCTCTCATAGGGGACCGAAAATGACGACCTCACCCCCTGCCTGAACACACTACCCGGGTGGGGTGAGGTCGTCATTTCCGCCCTCCCTATGAGTGGAACCTACGAAACTGACCGAACAGGGAATCTGAGAGGAGAAAAATTCCACGCACACACATAGAGAAAGAGAGAGGGAGAGGGATCCACATCCTCTACTTCCATGTGTTGTACTTCCATCCTACTTTGACGATTTCTCAGCATACCACCTGTCTTAATGACCATCGAACGACTGTACTTGAATTAATTCAAACTTTTTTAAAAACCTGATGAGACCTATCTGGAGCACCATAAACCCAAAAAACAACCCAATCCAACCGGTTCATCTCACTCAAACTAAACCCACTTTTAACCCAACCATTTTCACTCAAACTAAACCCCCACTCATCCCCATTTCTATTCGAACGAAATGCCCTAAAACTCTGAGTTGCAGAAGAACTCCATCGCTCCACTCAGGTGCAGGATGAGGAAAAATAGTTGTAAACCATAGTTGTAGAAATAGTTTAGTTCACACAGATTGCAGAGGGTCATCAACCATAGGGGCTGGAATTTACTCTCTTATTCTTCTCCCCTCCAGTTCTCTCATCTCTTATGTTCTATTTCTGCTGCTGCTACTTATAATAGAAAAAATCATCTCCCTTTACCCTTTGTTTCTGTTATCTGGAATTTCATGTTTTTTAATCTGTAAATTCTGATCTCTCTGCTGCAATCTCTTATCACATCTTCTATTCTAAGTAAACTGAACAGATTTGATCCCAACAACCAAAAGGATCAAGTATGGACCCTTCTCGACACCCTCATCAACCTTGTTTAGTGTAACCATAAATTCAATTTCTTGATAGCATGAACCAGAAAAATCACCCTCAGTCATCCCATTTCCACCTCCATCTGACCTTCCTCAAGAACCTTTGCACATGCTTGGTTTGTCCTCGCTTTGTCCTCAACCCAAGACCTTCACATAAGTTGCATTTGTAGGTGTGAGAGGAACTATATCACAACCATTGTCCATTTCACAGGGAACAAATAAATAAACCATAACCATCCTAACACTGGAAATTGGCCCGTCCTTTAGTCAACCCAGAACAAGTTTTAGACTATAGCATTGAAGATAATCATATTTATTAATGGTTTAATACTTACCATAATTTAATTTCAAGGATAAGAACAGGGGTGGGGCTGGGTTGCAGAAGAAGATGAGGGCAAGGCCACAAGGGCATGTTCGTGTTTGCAGAAGAAGAAGATGGGGGTTTTTGGGTGTTCAGTTTAACCTATCCTAAAAAAAAAAAAAAAAACAAGAAGAAGACAAATGGAAGATGGCGGAGCGGATGGAGAAAGGGGCAAACCAGAGTTTTGCCATAAGGGCATGTTCGTGTTTGCAGAAGAAGATGGGGTTTTTTTGGGTTTTCAATTTAACATATCAAAAAAAAAGAAAAAAAAGACGAAGAGATTATTCATTCACAGAAAGGGAGTAAAATGAAAAAATACAATTGGAGCGATGGAGTTCTTCTGCAACACAGAGTTTTAGGGCATTTCGTTCGAGAAGGGTTTTGAAGGGAGAAGGGTGGATTGCGAAGTAAGGTTTTACTTTTTCTCCACGATGGTTACCGCGGCTCAGATGGACGCTACAATGTCACCCATTTCCTGTGTGGTTCAGGCAGATTTGGAGAAGAAGAGAGTGAGGGAAGAAGAAGGTCGAATTTTGGGAAATTTGGGATTTCAAATCGTTTTGAAACCTTATCACTTGCGTGTAATGGGTTGGGTTTGGTTTTGGGTCGTCTGGGTCGGTCGGGGTTGTTTTTGGGTTTAATGAGGTTCAAAACCCATTTGAAATTTTGGACTAACAACCGCTGGATGGTTGTCAGTACAAGTGTCGCTCCCAGAAATCATGGAAGTAGGATGGAAGTACAAGTGATGGAAGTAGAGGATGTGGATCTGAGGGAGAGAGCTTTGTTGGAGAGAGAGTAAAGCAAAGACAAATTGATTTCTGGGTGATACACCATAATTTCTTCTTCAAATCGTGATCGTACATGTGGACTCATATGGAAATAAGACTCAGAAGCACGTTTGGAGAATCTCACATGCCCGACGGTTATAAAACTAACTCCCACCATGGTGGTTAGAAAACCACTCATGATCAATCCCACATGGACCGGAAATCTCAGGATTAAAGAGGGGACCACATCAAGAATGGGAGTGCGGAAAAGCACTGCTGCTAGGGAAGACCATTGCTGACGTGGAATGGGTTATCCGATCCATCTATATAAATATAGGGCTGGCCCCTCATGTAGTGAGATCAGATGGAATTCAACAATCAATAAAGAGAATATTTTACTCCAGTGTCTTCTCTCTTTCGTTCTCAATTTCTTTCAATTTTCTTTACTAGCTAAAGAACTGTGTTTACAGCAAGGGATTTCTTCCGCAGAAATTCTTGCATAACATTTGGGGCGCCTTCTGTGGGAACGAAGAAGAAAGACCTACGAAGATCCCACCATGACCAATACAAGAAACCAGTCAAGAATCACTCGATCTGCCACCGTAGCGGCCATCCCTCCCCCAGGACCTTCTGTTGTAGCTCAGGGAGGAACTTTGCCATGACCGACTGCTTCCCGGCAAGAAGGTGAAAATCTCATCCCAGAAGATCAGGAGCCGCCGCGTCAGGAGGAATCCCAACCAAGACTCCCAGGAGACCCTCTGCGTTATGTTACAGTGGAACAGTTTGATGCGATGCAGGCCCGCTGGGATGACAAGATAGAGCAGATGCTGGAAATGCAACGCGGTCTTTTGTAGGGGATCCCAATACCCCCCCTCCACTGCCAAATGGGGAAAGATCTCATTCACCGGAGCACAGCCAGAACCATAGCAACGCAAACAACACCAGACGGAAGAATAAAGAGGCACAGGGAAACACCAAGAATCAAGATTCACACATGACCAAGGTTGAACAAGCTCTGAACGACAAAGTTTTGGAGCTCCAAGACCATATTCAAGAAGTTATAAGGGGAAAGAACCAAGCTCCAGTTCATAATTTTCACTTCATTACGGACTTAGCATTTACGGATGAAGTACGATTGGAGCCTCTCCCAAAAGGGTTCAAGATGCCAACCGTAGAACAATATGCTGGCACCATGGATCCAGAAGATCACTTGGAAACCTTCAAGGTGCTTCTGATGCTATAGTGTGCAGGGCTTTCCCCTCCACCCTGAAAGGAGCGGCGCGACAATGGTTCTCTCGGCTCCCTCCACGGTCCCTTTCCAATTTCACAGACTTGAGAAGAGCCTTCTTGGCTCACTTTGTGAGCAGCAGGGTTCATAAGAAGACAACTGCTAATTTACTGGCCATAAAGCAACGCCCCGATGAGTCCATCAGGGGTTTCCTTACCAGGTACAATAAAGAGGCCTTGGAGGTATGAAATTTGGATCCAATAGTGAAGTTCCAGGCGCTGCGTAGCGGAATACGAGATGTCGAATTGAAAAAATCCTTGATCATGGATGAACTAGGAGATAAGTATGCATTATTTTCTAGATGTGAAAAATATATCAATTTGGCTGAAGTTCTTGCAGTCGAGAAAGAAGATAAAGCTGAGAAGAAAGTCCAAGAAAAGGAGAGAATCCCTCACGAAGCTGGTATGAAGTATCATCGAGATGACAGAGATGGCGGAAGAAAGGAAGATGATAGGAAAGCTTGGGTTACCAGAGCTACTGATCTAGGATCCGAGCAGGTCTATACAGCTCTGACTCACACCCGAGCACATATATTAAATGAAATTAAAGATCAAGTGACCCTACGGTGGCCCTCCAAGATGATTAAGCCGGCGCATGAGCGCAACAAAAACAAGTACTACCGCTTTCATCAAGATCATGGTCACGATATCGAGGAGTGCAGACAGTTGAAAGATGAGATTGAGGCCCTCATTCAAAGAGGGCGCCTAGGTCGATTTGTCAAGAAAGAAGAAAATGAACGCAAGTCGGATTACCGTGCTCGAGAGCCAGAAAAAAAATAAAGGTCATCCACACAAGCTGATAAAGGAGAACTCCCCCGAGGTAAGTCCCATACTGAGAATACGCCCTTAAGGGAAATAACTGCCATATTTGGCGGACCTGGTGTGGCAGGAGAAACCTCGAATTCCCAAAAGCAGCATACTTGGAGTGTATGCACACTGACCCCACGATCAAAAGGAGGAGAACGGGTTATCCCATAACCTTCTCTGATGAAGATTTGGCGGATATTCAAAACCCCCATGATGACGCCTTGGTGATCAAGATGGTTATAGGCAACTGCATGGTGGGAAGGATCCTGGTAGACAATGGGAGTTTAGCTAACATCCTCTACTACGATGCCTTTGAAAAGATGCTCCTGAAACCCAAGATGCTGAAAAGGGTGGGGTCTCCCCTATACGGTTTCAATGGAGACCCGGTGCAAGTGGAAGGATCAATGGAGTTACTGGTCACTGTGGAGACGGAACCCAAACTCTCTACTGTGATGTTGAACTTTCTGGTAGTAAAGGTGAATTCCACTCACAATGGAATATTGGGGCGACCAGGACTCAATGCACTGCAAGCGGTGGTCTTAATACTACACCTCATTATGAAATTCCCAACTGACCATGGGGTTGGAGAATGCCAAGGAAGCCAAGTGACCGCCAGACGTTGCTATGAAGGATACCTGAGGACTAAGGGAAAAGAGCCCCAAATGCATTTGATCCACTTAGATGACAACCGAGATGTCAGAGACTAGGAAAGGAGTGAGCCAGCCGAGGACCTGGTCCCTGAGGAGATAGTGGAAGGAGATACGATGCGCACTGTCCAGATAGGTGTAGGGCTGAGTGGTGAAAGAAAAACCTCCCTTATAAAGTTCCTGAAAGCCAACGTAGACGTGTTCGCCTGGTCTGCTGCTGATATACCCGGAATAGACAAAAAGATAGCCGAACACAGGCTCAACGTCTATCCTAATGCCAAGCCAGTGTTCCAGAAGAAGAGAACCTTTGCACCAGAACAATAAGACAAGGTGATTGAAGAAGTAACCAAGCTGCTTGACGTCGGCTTCATCGAGGAAGCTATCTACCCAGAATGGCTTTTTAATGTTGTAATGGTGCCCAAGCCAAATGGCAAATGGCGAATGTGTATTGATTTTGCCGATTTGAATAAAGCTTGTCCTAAAGACTACTACCCTTTGCCTTATATTAATTTATTGATAGACGCCATGACAGACCATGAATTACTTTCTTTTATGAATGCCTACTCCGGGTATAATCAGATCCGGATGTATAAGCTTGATATATTGAAAATTTCTTTTATCGCGGGGAGAGATACATATTGTTACATTCGCATGCCTTTCGAATTAAAATAACTGAAACTTCCTATCAGCGTTTGGTTAACTATCTTTTCAGACATTAAATAAGCCAAAACGTGGAAGTTTATGTAGATGATATGCTTGTGAAGAGCCTGAAAGCACAAGATCATATTACAGATCTAAGTGAGGCATTTCAAGTCCTAAGAGAAAGTAAGATGAGGTTGAATCCAGCTAAATGCGCCTTTGGAGTCACATCGGGAAAGTTCCTTGGTTTCATGGTCTCAAGAAGAAGGATTGAAGCAAATCCAGCAAAGATAAAGGCCATACTTGAGATGCTTCCACCTGGAAGAGTTAAGGAATTGCAAGAACTTACAGGAAGAATAGCGACACTCGGGAGATTTATCTCGACCTCGAGGGACCGTTGTTTCCTCTTCTTTAAGGCTCTCAAGAATTGAGCAAAGGAACGGGAAACCAAAGGAGTCAAGCTCACCTTTGAATGGACTAAAAAAATGCCATACCGCCTTCACCGAGCTAAAGAGGTATCTGGCAGAACCGCCCCTTCTGGCCAAGCCTGAAATAGGGGATATATTGCAACTATATCTGGCCATCTCAGCTGTTGCAGTAAGTGCAGTATTAGTCAGAGAAGATGGGCGAACCCAAAAACCGATATAGTATGTCAGCAAAGTCCTCCTAGATGCCAAAACCAGATACAGTAATGTTGAAAAATATGCATACGCATTGGTAACTGCAGCTCAGAAATTAAGGCCATACTTCCAAGCTTATACTATTGAAGTGATCACTGATCAGCCTTTAAAGAAGATACTAGCCAAACCCGACCACTCAGGATGGTTGGTGGCCTGGTGCGTGGAATTGGGGGAGTTTGACATCCGATATAAACCCCGAACTGCCATCAAAGCACAGGCTTTGGCAGATTTTGTGGTAGAAAACATGCTTCCCAAAGAAGAAAGCCCCAACATAGGGGAACCCGAAGCAAGGTTAGAAGTTTGGACGTTGCATGTGGACGGTTCCTCCAATGCACAAGGATGTGGGGCCGAATTGATACTGACTAGCCCAGGAGGGTTCCTGGTACAATATGCGCTGAGATTTGAAGTCCAGACAACCAATAATGGGGCTGAATACGAAGCGTTGATTGCAGGATTAAAATTGGCACAAAGTCTGATGGTAAAATGTGTCACCGTCCACAGTAATTCGCAACTGATAGTCAATTAGGTCAAAGGAGAATATGAAGCTAAAGAATCGCGGATGGCCCAATACTTGGGAAAAGTATGGGATCTGATCAAGAAATGCAGCTATTTTGAGATACTTCAAGTACCTCGGATACATAATGCATCTGTCGATGCCCTCTCTAGGCTTGCCTCCTCAGATTTTCAAGATTTGGGCCGAACAGTGTATCTTGATGTACTCACTTCCCCGAGCATAGAAAAATCCGAGGTGGTGCTGCCGATACAGATGGAACCTTGCTGGATGGATCCATTAATCAACTATCTTCAGGAGGGCATACTACCCATCGACAAAGAAGAAGCAAAGAAGGTCAGAATGAGGGCCGCCTGATACACGATGATTGGAGGAACACTATATAAAAAGGCATTTACAATGCCTTATCTGAAATGTCTCCGACCATCTGAAGCAGAGTATGTACTTCGGGAGATACACACAGGCATTTGTGGACAACACTTGGGGGGGCATAGCACTAGCCCACAAAGTCATTAGACAGGGATACTTTTGGCCATATATCCAAAAAGAAGCATTGAGTTTTGTCCGCAAATGCCTGAAATGTTAGAAGTTTGCACCCATCACATGTCAACCTGCAACCGAACTCACTTCAATCTCCAGTCTGTTGCCCTTTGTTCAATGGGGAATTGACATATTGGGACCTTTTCCCAAAGCATCTGGAGGCAAGCAATTTGTAGTAGTAATCATTGACTATTTTACCAAATGGGTAGAAGCAAAAGCATTGGCAACCATCACTGCGGCAGAAGTCTGGAAATTCTTCCGACATTCAGTTATATACAAGTATGGAATCCCGAGAACCCTCATTACTGATAATGGGAAGCAGTTTGAACAGAAATTCAAGGAATTTAGTGACCAATATGAAATTCAGTTAAGAAAGACCTCAGTATCCCACCCCCAATCCAACAGCCTGACAGAGGCAATGAACAAAATTCTATTAGATGGAATCCAGAAAAAGCTAGAAACAGCCAAAAGATTGTGGGTGGAAGAACTGCCTAACATTCTATGGGCATATCAGACAACCACGAGATTAGTAACTGGAGAGACACCCTTCATGCTAGCATATGGAACTGAGGCAGTACTCCCAGTAGAAATAGGAGATATTTCACTAAGGGTACAACTATATAATCCAGAGGCTAATGATGAAGAGCTAAGGGTAATCATAGATCTGTTGGAAGAAATCTGAGAAATAGCCCGGGTAAGAAATGCAGTACACCAGCAGCGGACAACGCGCCACTACAACACTAAGTTGAAACCTAGAAGATTCCATCAAGGTAAACTGGTCCTACGCAAACTGGAAGCCTCTGACCCAAGTTCTATGGGAAAGTTATCACCCAATTGGGAAGGACCATATAGAATCACCAAGCAAGTAGCCCCAGGAGCTTATCATTTGTAAACCCTGGAGGGGGCACCCATACCACGATCCTAGAATGCAGAAAACTTGCAAAATTTTTATCAATAAAGGTCAATTCCCAGTTGTTTGAATTCTGGTAGTACTCAGTTGCTAGAATTTTAAAATTAAATTCCAAAGTTGTTAATTGTTTGAATTTCAAATATGTCATTTGTGGAAAATCAATGATTACTCAATAAACTTGAAGGCAAGCGTTAAAATTCTCTACGGATATTATTGTTTTTATTAATAATGTGCCAGCAACTAATATAATGGTGAGTTGCACCATAGGGGCATTTCCCCAAAGAAAATGATGGTCACCCGACCATAATGGTGAGTTACACCATAGGGGTATTTCCCCAAAGAAAATGATGGTCACCGGACCATAATGGTAAGTTGCACCATAGGGGCATTTTCCCAAAGAAAATGATGGTCACCCGACCATAATGGTGAGTTGCACCATAGGGGCATTTCTCCAAAGAAAATGATGGTCACCCGACCATAATGGTGAGTTGCACCATAGGGGCGTTTCCCCAAAGAAACTGATGGTCACCCGACCAAAATGGTGAGTTGCACTATAGGGGCATTTTCCCAAAGAAAATGATGGTCACCTGACCAAAATGGTGAGTTGCACCATATGGGCGTCTTTCCCAAAGCAAGGATGATGGTCAAACAGACATAATGATGAGTTGCATTACAAGGAGGATCCCACAAAAGAAAGGAAGCGATCATCTGATCACAGAAGAAAATACACTACAGGAATACAAGATTGCACATACAAAAAGAGGAAAATATGCCAAGAAGATTGCTCGGATAACAAGATTTTCTTATTAAGTATTCAAGTACACTGATACAAGTATGCAGGTACAAGCTTACAAAGTAATTACATTTCTCAAATACAAGCACACAGTAAGGTTTACAAGCACTATGATGAAGTTATGCTCGGTCTCAGAACAAGACCTCCATAAGGAGAAAATGTGGCAAACTAATTGGCCAACCACACCGCCAGGAGAAAGCCCGCTTAACGCTCCGAGTAGAAGAAGGCCGATGAAAACCATGACCCGAAGATGGGGAAGTGTGAGACAGGAGTAGCATTGACACAATGATCGATACCGAGCTCGACCATGATGAAGTAAAACCACCTGCTCCATAGTAACTCTGAGAATCAAAAGGTGACTACTCTACCAAATGGGATTCACTATCTTCCTCCAACTAAACTGGGGGGCAACCTCCCTCCCTCAATCATATAGACATTGACCACCCTCCAAAGCCTTATCTTTACAGAAACGCTCAAACACGGCGATTGAATCACGTGGTTAATCGTGAGGTTCGCTGCAACGTATCTCTCTGCCCAAAGATAGTCGCTCACATTATCCACAATATCTCGGGCAAACTCCAACTTGGCCAATAGATCTTTTTCCCAACGTTCTAGAGACTTATAGTCTTCCAATTCCTCTATTAGTTGAGAATTAAGCCTCCTCAGTATGGTGTTGGCCCTATCAAATGCCACTATCCGAGATTGTAACTCTTTCTCCCGCTCTGAAGCTTCTTGAGCAATGACATCGACCAAAGGAAGGTGTTCTTAGGCAACAAGTAGTAGGGAATCATAATTGGGTAGGCAACAAAACAAAAATTCAAAGTAGCTAAGAAAACCCATGACAAATTTTCCATTAATCAAGCATACATAGGTTTACAAAAAAAAAAAAAAAAAACACAACAAATGAAAACAGCGTCAAACAGTACAAAACACAAATATTTGGCAGAATAGAGAAATTAGACTGTAGAGGCATCTACGGCTTCTTCAGGGCTCGCGAGGGCAGTTAGCGTGGTCGACGAAGCAGGAGGAGGATTCTCTTCTCCCTGCTCCCTTCCTTGTTCAGTATCCTACTCTACAATCTGCACTTCATTTTCCTCGGGAGCAGTCTCAGAGGAGATGGAAGGCATAGCCTGCTCGGGTCCGGTAACAGCAGCTCCGTCAGAATAAGACCCACCTGCCTTATCAGAAAGCCCTTGAGGAATCAAAAATTTGGAGGAGCAAGGAATATCCAACTTCCCAACCGGGGAGCCGGGTTTATAAGCACTCGACTCTAGTCGTACAAGCATATATTCCACCTCGGTTATCCCCTCGAAGCTGAAATTTGGATAATTCCTTTTTATGCGATCCCAGATGGAGTAAGCCGTCTTCAACATGATCAGAGAAGTTGTCGACATATGGTGGGTCTTGCAAAGTTTGGATTTAAGATAATCATTAAGGGCCCTGAGCCCCGCTTCCTGAACCTGAGCTTTCAAGCTAACAATTTCAGCCTGCGCCTCATCGAGCAACTGGTTCTTCTCATTCAACTACTTTTTGATTTTCTTATAAGAAGCTTTAGAAGATCGAACCTCCTCCTCAGCTTTCTTCCGACTCTCCTGAGCTTCCGACAACGCCTTCTCGACAGATTCTTTTTCAGCCTTCAAATTGGCCAATTCTTTCTTCAAACGGGGAGACTCTTCCTCATAATACCTGACAGCCTTTTTTATTTCCCTCGTCTCCTCCTTGGATTTCTAATACACCTTAGCCACCTTCCTCCTTCGCTCCACCAATTCTGAAGCAAAGGCCAAAATCTAGAATAAAATGAAAATTATATTAGCAAGCAGGAAGAAATAAGTGAAGATACCAACTGAGGAAAGAATGTCACCTTATAACCCCGGGCAAGAGCGGATTTTTCCAAAACATCATCAAACATCTAGGAAAGCCAGATTTGATCTGCTGGAGCAACGCAATTCAAAGCCATATTTTTGGCCACCGCAACATTACCAATCACCATCTGATCATTCGTAATAGACCACTGGGGAACAAATACATCGAGATTAGCCTTGCCCTTACCCTTATCCTTTTTGGCATTGGTGGGGGGAGGAAGATCTTTTGGGACCATAGAAGACCCCTCATCCCGAGAAACTAAGCTCGAGTCAGGAGTCTTCTCTTTACCCAAAGAAGCCTTGACAATCTCTGAACTTCGGAGAGGCGCAGGGGGAGGCTTAAACGATCCCTTTTTTTAAGAATCCTTGTTCAGCTCGCTAGAGGGTGCTTTTCTCTTCTTGCCCTTATCCGAGGAGGCAACAACCTTATCTCCGGCAATTTGAAGGTCCTCCTCCTCTATAAACGATGTAAGAGAGTCCAAGTTGAATTCCACTGCAACCAACAAAAGAAACATATGAGACAAAGAAAAAATTTATAACATAAAATACCTTGGAGAGGAACTCTCGAGATGCTCACCCCGTTCCAACTCGCCTATGTCCTAGACATCAATGGCTTCTCCCCTAATGCGACTCTTGTCTGCTGTCAACTTCCCCAAGGTTATCTGATCCACGGAGTCCAACCGAGGAATTTTGTTCCCAGCCGTAGTATCAGGATAACCCCACACAGTAGGACACTCAGGTCCCACATGAACCGCCCAAAAAAATCTCTATTTCCAACCGTGGTTGGACGATGGAAGAGAATCCACTATGGGAATACCACTCCGTTGGCGAAAATAGTACCACCCGGGGTGACCACTATTCTGGTTCAAGGTGAAACACCTAATGAACAATGCTGGAGAAGCACACCTTCTGAATCGGAAACACTTTATCAAAAAGGCTCCTATACACCTCCAACCATTAGGAACCAACTGACTGGGGGGCAATCTTGTAATGCCTAAGGAGTCGACCCACAAAAGGAGAGAAGGGATATTGAAGACCAGCTTCAAAAGCATCAAGGATAAAACCCACCTCCTGAGGTGGGGGCTAATTCAATCTATCTTTGGGTGAAGGAACTCTCAGAATGATCTCCCCTGGAATCGCGTAAACATTTCAAATTTTTGAGAGGTTATATTCAGATAGAACAGAGGAGATCTCATCAACTCCTTTTCCAATAGTAGGATCCAATTGCGGTTGTCGAACTCGATAACCTTTTCTCCCAAGTTGTTTCACAAAATCAAGACTAGAAGTACTGGCCAGTGCCCCAGTAGAACTTCTGGGGACAAACGCTGAAACCCTAAGGGCTATATCCCCAACTGAAGATGATCGAGGGGAAATTTCCTTACTCTTTTCCTGGGTAATCCCATGATATAATTGCTCACCGTCATCCAACAGAGATTCCACTTCTCTGTCCTCCCTAGATGAATAATTTCTCTTGATTTTCCCCATTTCCCCAAAAGTAAAAATAAACGGAAGAGAAAAGAACTATAGATAGGAAAGAAGAAGAAAAGAAGAGCACTTACTTGAAATGAAGAAGATTACGGTTGGAAAAGATATGAAAGAACAAGAATGACGCTGTGGCAGAACCTGAAGAAATATCCTTCACGGAAGAACTTGAAGATGAAGGAATGGAAAACTAGAGAAAGACTGAAATATTTTATACCCTTGGAAACAACACTGATTACACTCGTTAGATCCAACTACTCAAATATTTTTTGACGGACCAGATAGTGGAGAAGACGAAGGAACCTATACCTGGGAATAAGAGCGTTATCATTAGAGAACACCGGGAAAAGTAAGGAAGTTCAAAAGTTAAATTTTATAAACTTTCCATCCATCTTCCCTCAAAAGGCGCGAAAAGGCGACAGATATTTTGCTCCCACCTGCTAACAGTGGCCAATGACGATGCATTTATAAATGACCTATAAAGGGTAGATATGTCCAAACAAGAAAAAATCATCGCCAAGATGTCACTTGGTGCTAGTCAGCCCCAGGTAGTAGACATGAACTCTGGATAGATCACCTAGGCACTTCTCCAAATTTCATTAAAAATTACACCCTACACCTCAACCGAGAAGCCTCAACCGAGGTGAAGGGAGTAGGGGGCAAATGATACACCATAATTTCTACTTCAAATCGTGATCGTACACGTGGACTCATATGGAAATAAGGCTCAGAAGCACGTTTGGAGAATCTCACGTGCCCAACGGTTATAAAATTAACTCCCACCATGGTGGTTAGAAAACCACTCATGATCAATCCCACATGGACCGGGAATCTCGGGATTAAAGAGGGGACCACATCAAGAATGGGAGTGTGGAAAAGCCGTGCTGCTAGGGAAGACCATTGCTAACGAGGAATGAGTTATCCGAGCCATCTATAGAAATAAAGGGCTGGCCCCTCATGTAGCGAGATCAGATGGTATTTAACAATCAATAAAGAGAATGTCTCTGTCTTCTCTCTTTCGTTCTCAATTTCTTTCAATTTTCTTTACTAACTAAAGAACTGTGTTTACAGCAAGGGATTTCTCTGACAGAAATTCTTGCGTAACACTTGGGAAAAATAGAAACCATCAACAAACATCAACTTGAAATCATAGAGACGAAAAGTTACAAATGAGAGGAAGAAGACTGGTTGCAAAGGAGAGGAAAAAGACACGATTGGAGTTCACAAGAGAACCTACGTTTCTTTTTGTTTTGAAACCCAAGTCCACCGGTCGGGTTTGGTCTATCGTGGCCGATCAGCTTGGATTTGATATGAACATAAACCAGATCTCCTCACTTTTTCAAGCATTTGAAATTTGACCGTTGCATCAAGATAAAGACACGTGTCAACCTCAACGACATCAGTATTTGAATCCGGAATAGAATAGATAGCAGGTCACATGCTGACATCGCTTTCTCATGTGACTGCCGCTAAAGCTTCCGACACTTTTGTCATCTTCTCCCGCTAACTTTAATTCCCTATTGTGGAACTAATTAAAAAAACCTGGTGCGAAATTAGAAACCATTCACAAAATATATTCGTTTTCTTTTTAATTTTTGTGGTAGAAACAAAATAAAATATAGCAAGTGAGAATACATTTACAAAATTACCCTTTATGCTATATTACTAATATATCCTTCAGTTCTGTTTGGACCGACACTTGGCTGCCGAGTGAAATTTCAAAATCACCCTTCAATCAGGCAGATGGTACGTGATATCCTAGTGGACCTAGTATGTTGGATGATGGGGTTTCAAACACCGATGGCTTGCAAGGACTCATTAGTTTTTGGGTTGCATTCGATCCTTAGAGCGAGGTGTGTGCAGGTCAGGGTTGGGGAGGTAAGGTGGGCTGATCCACTCGGCTCAACAAGGTCAAATGAATTCTGGTTATGAGAGGAAAAAGACAAGGACGGTGAGTTGCAGAGGAGGGATTGTGCTTCTTGTGGGTGCACTCCTCTTCCCTGTGACGGAAATGCCGCTCATGTATTGTGCACGGAATCTATAGGTGGGTGGGATGGGAAAGTGGTTGTTACAATGGTGGGGGCATGGATTTTTGGGGGTGGGGTGTGTGGGCTAGGGTTAGGTAAATAAGGGTGTCAATCGGTTCGGTTTCATGCCTTGATGGTGTGATCCGAAATCAAACCAAAATCCGAGTCAGTTCAAGAAGTGGAAATCGAATCTGAACCTGTTTGGTTCGATTCGATTACGGTTTTAATTTGGTTTTTCAATACGGGTCTAATTCGGTTCTCCAATACGGTTCCATTCTGCTAGGCTGCCAATTGTTGTTGCGTGTACTCATGAAACTCCATTTGTAGAAATAAAATGCTCACAAAACCTTAAAGGAACCAGAAATATTAATAAATAAATAAAAATCCCAAGTGAGTTCTCCACTTTCAGATTCTATCTTTCAACTTACTCATCAATAAAGTGAGAGAAACACATCAAAATTATAGTTCCAAAAGGAAAGACAACACCATAAAGAAAAAATATACATAGGGTTTTGGATTTAAGTGTGGTATTCGGTTCAAATCGACAGTTTTTTAACTAAAATCGAAATCGAATCAAACTGAATAAAATGCTCATATACCAGAATTGAAACCAAACCAAATTTATTTGGTTCGGTTCGATTCTAGTAATTCGGCTCAGTTGTGGGTTTGGTATTCGATTTCGGTTTGGCTTTCACACCCTTAGTTAAGTTACAAGGGGATTACAAGGGAACTAGGGTTGGGCTATAGAACAGGGAGGGGGGAGAGAGCGGGGCCGGGGGGTGGGGCCTAGGGAGACCGGATCGTGTTCTTGTACAAGTTCTGTCCAAGGCCCTCTAAGGCCACTCACATGGAATCTACTTTGGGACCCATAGGAGGAATGGATTCCATATGAGTGGCCCTGGAGGGCCTTGGACAGTATTTGTACAAGGACACGATCCACGCTCGGGGCTAGGTTCATTTATAGAAGGGGCAAGGAGTTTCAGGGGAAGAGAGTAGGGGTGGGAGAGAGAAAGGTCGGGGAGGGGGAGACAAAGGCGGGGGAGGCAGTAGAGGGCAGTGGGGGCAGGTGGTGGTGGTGGTGGTGGTGGTGTTGTTGGGGTAAGGTAGAGAGTTTCATTAGGACGGGGAGGGCTGGGAGTGGTTGTGCATGGGTGGTGGTGGTGGTGGTGGGGTAGGGTAGGAGTTTCAGGGGGATGGGTGGATGCAGGGTGGTGGGGGGCGGTGCAGAGGCGTACCGCCCATGGAGGACTTTGGGAGGGGGCTGTTTGGGGTTTATTCTCCAAAATTCCAACTCTAAACCGACAAGGATCATGGACTACCTGAATCATTAGGAGTGCATGGTAGGTAGATGGTGTGAGGCTGGGGCGAGTTTAACCCATAGTTAAAATGGGAGTACAAAAAAAAACTTTCTTCGAAACAATTCGTTTAAAAGAGCTCAAAATTTGAACTATATGGTAAAAAATTGAATCAAAATTTAGAAGACAAAAAAATAAAATAAAAACGGATGATATAGGTTTTAAACGTTTTTGAAAAATATTAGGCCAAAAAATGACAATATATACATATAAGTTATGTGGCCAACTCATGTCATATTATATAAATATTGATATGTATAAAAACGACCCACTAATGGGTGATAAACACATGGTAGAAGACCAAGTCAAAGTGAAAGATTAGGATTAAAACTATTGTGATCCAATGAGACTCAAACTCTCTTATCATGCAGCGGTCGCAAAGAGGTTAGAGATTTTCTTAAGGACGACTTTCCTTTTTTTATCTCCTACTAGGAATTGGACTTCTCCACCGCCCATCCTATTAACGGGAAGGTAGGATACAAGGTATAACACTCTTAGGACCTGCATGATAACACTTCTGTTTTGGGGTTACATTTCTATTCCAAAAATGACTTTTTGTATTTCTGGTACTAGGCCAGATTTTTGGGCCAAAAAATACGTTTGGTAACGCATAATAATTTCTATTTCTATTTCTTGGCCAGAAAAGAAATAGAAATGCGTTTGTTGTGCATAATCTTTTTGTATCTAGAAATCTATAAAATTTCAAAAAAGACATTAAATACCCAAAAAAATTGGTGGCAGTGTAGGTGCAAGTGGAGGTGAAGATGGTGGCGGTGATGGTGGTGGTAGTGGTGGCGGTGGTGGTGGTGGTGGAGGTGGTGGTGGCGACTGTGGCGAAGGTGGAGGTGGTGGCGGTGGCGAAAGTAGTGGTGGTGACAGTGGAGGTGGTGGTGGTGATGGTGGTGGCGGTGGCGGTGGCGGTGGCGGTGACGAAAGTGGAGGTGGTGGTGGCGGCGGCGGTGGGGGTGGTAGTGGTGGAGGTGGTGGTGGTGGTTGAAGTTGCATTGGAGGTGGTATTATTTTATTTTGAACATGAAATTACTGCTTTGCTGTCAGACCCCAGAACCACCCCATGGGAAGATTCCGATGGCTGACCCGAATACTCAAAGTATTCAGACACCTCGAGGATCCAGATGCAGTAAATACACATCACAAGCACCACACGATATCGAGATAACAAGTGATACATTGATCAGAGTGCAGAGAAAGTAAATATTTACAAGTCTTATATATATATTATTTACATTAAAGTTTCAACGGCTTGATATTCCCAAGATCACGACCATCGAGTCAACACACAACTATTCTAAAATATAAACAGTGGAAACTCATCCACAAAAAAGGATGGTATTTAGCAAAATAGAACATAAAGATAGCACCACATCATCAGTCCTTGTTCTCCAATGACACTCTAATCATCTGCATGATTGGGGTCACAACCCTCTGGGTCTGCACCAGTACGTTCACAGTGGCCATCAGCCTCCGCCTCGAAGTAATCGTTCCTGCTTCCATCACATCCATCTACAAGATAATCTAAAAGAAAATATTCCACAGAGGTGAGCTCCACTGAGCCTCGTGAATGAAAAATAAACCATGCATGCAGATGCAACACAAATATGATCCTATATGCATGAGGTTCAGTTTTATTATTAAATCCACCTAACAACAAAACTAAGTCCAGGTAAGTAGGTACTACTACAATCTCAATACATGTATCCCTGGTACGGGCTTTTAATCCCATCCGCGATACATCCATTGAGTTGTCGGAGAAAAATAGTTGGCTCCAGCATCCCTTCCCAAGGTCAGCCCGACTAGCCCTTTAAGTTACCACTATGCTACCACCAGCCCTATTGGCTGATGGGACAACCGACACCACCTGTCCTAATGACCTGATGAGTCTACTGACCGAGCAATGCCCCTTCAGGGCATTAGCCTCACATATTTGTGGTATCCAACACCTTAACCCCTGTTGGCAAGGGTTCATAGTATGGGTGATGTTGATCCCTAGCCACATGCCATTCTATATGAATATAGTATGAAGTGTACGGTGCTCCTGCATCCCATACTACGGCACACCATACATTTCATTTTCAAGCCGACTATGGCATCTATTCTAACAATCATATGTAAGCATGCCAGCAATAATATCAAAGCATGCCAACAATAATATCATACCTCAATAATTTTCATTTGACTCTCATAACAATAATAAGAAATAAGAGTGAGAATTTACGTAATCAATTACCATATTATAGCACAACAATTGTATTACACCTATATGTATGGCATATTCCCACTCACCTTGTATTACTTGTGTTTACGAAGTCGGACTAGTCCACAAGTTGATTGTCGATAGGTTTAAAGACCGAGAAGCTATGTCCTATGATTAATCAACCATACATATGTGTTAGGAGGTGTCCAAGAGATACTGGAGTCCTAGGGTAGGTTAGGGTCAAGTTAGAACAGGTTTAGAATCAAATTCAAGTTTAACAATATCTACAAAAATTTAAAGGAAGAATGGGGTATTGTATGAAAATTTTGGATCACTTAGAGGCAGAGCTGGGTAATGTTTTCTTCTAACAAATGAAGCCCTATGAGTCTAGTTTCTAACAAAATTAGAATCAGAGCAAATAAAATTTAGATGGTGGAATTATACCATTTTTACTACACAGGGTCAATCTCCCAAAATAGAAGACAGAACATGTTACCGAACTTGAAGTGGAATTTCAGCCCATTTATGTGGAGACACAGTGTTTGGGTCCATTCGAGGTAAAATGCTCCAAAAACCTGAACCGGATTCTTGGGTGGATTCTGGTCTGAGTCCACCTCTGGGCCCACCTGAAAATAGCATAGGTGTGGACTCTTGTTATAGATTCTGGCCTGAGTCCACCTCTGAGTCCATCTGAAAACAGAATAGGTGTGGGCTCTTATTATGAATTCTGGGCGAGTCCACCACTGGGTCCACCTCTGCTGAATCCAAATTTCTAATGCTTAAGCTTCCCAACTTGATTTCACTTGGGTTTTAAGTAGGGGTGTCAATGGGTCGGGTTGGGCCGGGCCTGCCTAAACCCTGACCCTGACCCTAGAGGCCTTAACCTAAACCCTGACCCTGACCCAACCCTGGCAGGGCCAAGAAACCCTCAACCCTGACCCGACCCTGCCAGGGTTTTCCCTAACCCGGCCCGGCCCGGATTGACCCTGATAGGGTCGGGCAGGGTCGGGTTGGCCCTGAATGACCCTGTCCCTGAACTGACCTTGACTTTAATTTTTTTTTTTTTTGGAAATGGTTTTTCTTATGCCTGTAATTTTTACTATGCCAAAGTTGATCAGATTGTAAATATCACTTCAATGATTGAACAGAGTAAGAAGAAGATCAAATTACAACACTGCAACATTTGATTCAACTATTGATATTCATACTAGGCCTAATTCATACACAAATAAAAAGCAAAGCAACATGGAAGAATCAACCCAAAAACAGCAGATCACACAACCAAGGGTTACAATGTTGCGCAACCGATGAAAAATATACCTAGTAAAAAAACTCCACCACCATCAACCGTCTCCACTCATCCAGCGTCGGAAAGATTCACTGGAGCAGTGCCAAATTGTTCCAGGGGATAGATTAGAACTCGATCTGAAGCCATAATAGGAATCCAAAGCTTTTCTCTTCAGTAAATAAATCTCCATTCAAATGGCAAAACCTGTAAAACAAAAATCACATGATAAAGAAAAAGAAAATCCAAAAAACGAAAAAATTAAAGGCAACAACCATCACCAAAGCCAAGCAGCTTCTTCCTATAGATCAACCTTGTTCCGCCACACATCTAACCCAAAAACTTAATAGAAACAAATGCAGAATATATAAACATCAAAACAGAGAATAAACTTCGGATATCGATCACTACGGGCAATACCCACCCAAAGAAAAAAGAAATCACTACAAAGAAGCAATCAAACACAACTCCGGTTAATCATGAGAGCGCAAAAGGTCAAAAATTAAGAGTGGGAGAGAGACGAGATAACGAGAGAGATAGAGGGACAGAGAAGAAGCCATAACTTGTTGAAAAAAAACCCTAAATCATAGAGAGTGGGAGAGAGACCAGATAACGAGAGAGATAGAGGGACAAAGAAGAAGCCATACCTTGTTTAATGATTTGCAGGTTGCAAAGGAGCGACGGCACTTGAAGGCTCGACGAGATAACGAGAGAGAGGGAAGGAGGAAGAGGAAGGCAGGAGTCGCAGGGGCGGCGGCTTTTCTCCCTTACGGAGTTAAGGGATCTAGAGGAAAAGTGAAAAAACGAAATACGATGTAGGGTTTAGCCATGGTTTTTTTGTCTTTTCATTAATAATATATATACCTATAACTAATACAGGGCCGGGCCGGGCCGGGCCAGGTTAAACCCGAGGTCTTATCCCGAACCCGACCCGACCCTGTCAGGGTCAGACTAAAACTCAACCCTGACCCGCCCTTCGGGCCAATAGATCAGGGTCGGGTTCGGGCCGGGCTCAGGGCGGGTTCGGGCCAACCGGGCATTATTGACACCCCTAGTTTTAAGCCATAAGGGCTTGGGGAAAAAGGTCACTAAGCCACCTAGGGTCATTATACCATACTCTTATCAAGGGATTTGTTGGATTCAATGAACAAATCATCCAATAAGATTCAAATATAGGGTTTGCCATTAAAATTCCTAGATTCAAGTGAAGGGTTAAATAGAAAATCAAGAGTAGTCTTTGAGGTGAGCATCAAGCTCCCCATAGAGGTGATTTAGCTCAATTTTCATAGATTCCTAAAGGAACTATCAAGAATTAATATTGGGTAATAGAATAGGTTAAACAAATCAGCTATAGACTTTACAAAAAAAAATGGAAGAGAGTCTGGAGTCCCTACCTTCAAATAAAAAATGGGATCTCAAGTTCTTCCTCCACCTCTTCTTCTTCTTTTTCTTCTTCTTTTCCTTCCTCTCTTTTTCCTTTCAATTTTGCAAAACTGATTCAATCGTTGAGTCTCTAGATTAGTTAGGAAAGTAATGCTAAATCCCATTAAATGACACTTCCACCTTGCATGGGCTAGGTGGCTTTGTCCTCCAACCACTTCTTCCATTCTAGCCACCTCCTACTTCACTATTTGTCCAACAAGCCACCACATGCTTCTTTAACCACTTCCTACTTCACTATACACCAAGCCACCTCATCTTCCCTAACCACCTCCTACTTCACTATTTGTCCAACAAGCCACCTCTTACTTCTCTAGCTACCTCCTATTTCCCTATTTATTTAAGTAATACTATATTACCCATGTGCTACATGAATAAATAAATCATATATATATATATATATATATATATATATATATAAATTTAAACATCATATTATTATATTGTATATAACCTATATTAAATTAATATGATAATACTTCTTAAATTATAGTAACATTATTATAATATAATCCATTTAAATAACATCTACTAATGTAGTACACAGAATTCTTAAAATTTCGTATCCGACCCGCATCGGATACAAGGTCGGATCCAAGCCTGGGTGTGAATTCGTGCGTGAATCCGATGTACCCTGTTGTTCAGCCCACACTGAACTCAAAGCCGGATCCAAGACTCTGCTTGCATCCTTTCTTGCCTCCGATGCCTTATTTATGGCTTTTCGCTCATGAAATCCTAGGGCTCTTCTCTAAGGATCTTTCCCACTTATTCTAACACACTCTCGCTAAAAATATTTAAGTTTAAAATATCAAACACGGCTTATGCTTGTCAGCTAGTGGAATTTACCACGATCCATACATCTGTTGATGGGTCTTGCAACTACACAGAGGAGGTATCCGTTATTTTACTGGTATGTGACGCATTGCCAAAAATGTTCTTTCTTCATCATCTACCCGATCGAACACCCAACCAAAGTTTCATAATGTACTCGATGCCACAACTTCGGATTCCGGATCTATAATCGAATTCGGATTAGGGTTCGGGTTTCGGATTTACAACCAAAATTCAAATTAGCCTGGGTTTTTGGGCACGGGTGTAACATTTGCCCTTCAAATTAACTATGTGCTAACTAAAGTACAATTTCCCCCTTATTTCTTTCTTTTATTTTTGGGACAGAGAAGCTTCAAATTGGGGCTTCTTTTTTTCTATTTCTTAGCAACTTTTTGTCCCGGTTCATTCCCAGGAACAAAAAAATGAACCGGTATTAGCAAACGAATTTCTATTATTTATTTGTTCCCAGGAACAAAAAAATAGAGAAATATAAAAACAGAAGTGTTATCATTGGGGATGTAAATAGATATTCGAAAATTCGTATTTGATCCGCATTCGTTTGCGTTTTGGGGAATCCGAATTCGTCCGAACTAATCGGATACGAATATGATAATCCCCCCATCCTATCAATTATTATCCAATTCGTTTAGCAATCCGACAATAATAAAATATCTGAAATATATCTTTGTGTTTGTCTATCCTTTTAAGGTACCTTATTGAATTTTGTTATCTAATTTTATAAATTTATAAGCTAAGATAATGTGATTCTTTTTGTAGATTTGCTATTGATTTATATATATTGTTTATGCAATATGAGACATGGAATCATATATCTATTAAAATAAATACAAGATAAAATCAAAAGTAAAAAAAAAATGTAAGAAAATCAAAGATTAAGAAGAGTAAAAGAAAGGATAGTTGCTAAACTCTCAAGTCTCAACCTTAACCCTCATTATAAAAATGGTAAAGATGTCAATGGATAGTTGAAAATTCGTAATCGATCCGTGTTCATATCCATTTAGGAGAATTTGTATTTGAAAAAGCACTATCCGGATATTATTCGAATCCGTCCAAAAACTGATAGGATATTATCCGAATCCGTCCGAATATAATCAAATGATAATGCCAATATCCGACCGAATTTAATCCATTTACATCCTCTAGGCCCTTAATTACTCTCTCAAGTTCGTGCTTTTTTATGAGTAGGATTCGGAGAGTCTCCGTTGGAGTCTACTCCAACCCCCTCTCTTGCCCAGTTCTTCATTCTTGGTGTACAAGTCTCCTCTCAGTATGACAATTTAGTTTCAATCAGCCTCAAATATTAATATTTGATGTGTGGATCATAAGCTTATATTTACTAGAAATCAAAAGTTCAATTTTAAAAAAGTGTTGTTTTTTACTAAAAAGAAATTTCTGCATTTTTTGGGACGTTTTTATTGTATTACTGAGATTTTTTTTCCCCATAAGGATCCAAGTATAAGTTAATGAAAGGAAAAAATTATAGGATTAATGTCTAGGCATACCTAGACGGAAACAAAATACAACTAGTAGAAAAAGGAATTCCACCTTCGGCACTGCCATCATCAGGGAAACCATAATTCGCTACTTAGATAAAACGAAATCAGGTGAAACTATGACAGATTGCATCTTTCTACTGAATATCCCTATTTTATTGCTTCCTTGGCAAGATAATCCGCAATCGAATTTGCCTCTCTAAAACAATGGGATATTTTCCACTCAATGAAAGATAAAAATTGTTGTATTAAAATAATCCAAATATACTGACAATAAATATAATGATAAAAAAGCGGCGATCCAAATTATCCCTCCCCTATCAACCCTTAAAAAGATGTGACCTCCGTGACAAGTATCATGTTAATCTTAGAACCATGGAAGAAGAACTCGACCAAAACCTGTCGAAATCACCGAGTTAACTCAGTTTCGCAAGTTTTCGAGACGAGTTGAGGGGTGATTTTAAAAAATCTAGGGTTTCGATCGAAATTCGATGGTTTCGACCAGTTTCGATTGAGATTTTGGTAATTTCGAAAGTTTCGACACTTATGCCCATCGAAACTTGAGGAAACTTGGCTCGAAACCAGTATAGATACTTAAGTATGCCAGTAATCAAGCCAGAACCCAAGACAAACACTTATTTATGCTTAATATAATTTAAGTAAATGTTTTCATTTACTTAAGATATTATTCATAAATAAACAAATACCCCCATATTCGAATCCAATAAAAATAGTTAAAAAATCAAATTCTAAAAGGAAAAAAAGTTAATCCCCCAGTTCAAGAACAAAAATTGGATTTTCGACGGTAGGTGCAATTTTCAATTTTCTAATGTTGGGGTTTTTCTCAAATCTAAAAATTCCATAAATCTTAATATGGTAAAACATTACTAATACCCAAAAGTGCGGCAAAATATTCATTTGTTTTGATGTCCAAAAAAATATTTTCATTCAAAGCAATTTTGACAATATTTGCGCACACCAAATTAAGTTTGACCGGTACATTACTCCTTCAATATAAACCAGATTTAAGCAATCTTGGACTTGTTGGAAAGCTGTCAAAACAAAGCTTTTTAACAAATCCAAGATTGCTTAACTCTGATTTATATTGAAAGTGTTATGTTCCGGTCAAACCTTATTCGATACCATGTCCAAGAACAATATATAATATCAAATTTGGATAAAAACCACAAGTATTATTTTTAGTGTTCTTTATGTGAAACTAATGCATGGATTGGATTTAAAACGTTAAAAATAGGCAGCACAACAAGAATCAGGGCAAAAAACATAACTTCTGGGCCTCGAAACCAAGGTTCGAGTTAACCTGGAGAAAGTTCCAGGTTTCGACCGAGATTTGGTCGAAACTGAGACAAACTTGATTTTTGATTGATCGAAACCTAGTCGAAACCCGAGTTTTGGAACCTTGCTTAGAACGAACTACTAGAAACAAATAAAACTTGTGAGGTACCTTTTTATCAGCATATACATATTACAAAATTCCTGCCAAACTATTACCTTTCATTGTGATACGATAGCTCAATTTTTGTTCTTTTGCAATCTATACATTTTCCCTTTTTTATAATAATAATAAAATGGGTAGCAAATATGTCTCCCTTTCTATTACCAACCATATCTTTAATAGGCCCCATTGACAAAATTGTAGAAATTTGTTATTGATAAAATATATACTCCTCTGTGCTGGTAAGTGACATTTTTGTTATGATAATGAAAGGTCACTTGTTTTTTTTTTTAATTTTTATGAAAAGAAAAGGTCACTTGTTCTTATAAAAAAATCACTTATTTGAATATGGTATGTGGTTCCTTTCCTAGTAGGAAGGGGATTGCGACAAAAACATACGGGGAAAAGAACACTATCCGGTTGCATGCTTCACGTGGCTTCTGCACTTAGACACAAGAAGTGTGTGAAAGTACTACACTGTCTCATGGAAAGGTAGAAAATCTATCTAAGATGATTCTTGCACATATGCTCTTATTGGCCAACATGCACGTGCAGGCTCTAGAGACCCAAACAACGATCTCTTACCCAAAACATAAACATCCAAAAAATATTGGAAGGAGTGGATCGTTAGGATGGATATTTGGAGGACCTAACCAATGAATTTATTAAACTTCTAGTGGATGGATTAAATTGACTAAATTATATATAGAAACAAACAAATTTATTATTATTTAAATACTACTTATGAGATATTAATTATTAAATTGTTTTTTAGGATCCTACTTTCTAATTAAAAAATATAGTATTCTTTTTTAGTTTTGTTGGGAAAGCATGGGATTTTAAGATTGAATTTGTTTTTCTATCACATTCTTTATCTTTTTTCTCTCGTATATGTCATATTCAAATTTTTTTATTTAATTTCCTTATCTACTTATATTGGTTTTCAACCATATTTTTGTTTTATGCCTAATAATTCTTTAAAATTCCTTTGAAATTTTTTTTTATAGAGTAAAACCGTTGTTAAAATAAAGAGAAGCTCTTTATTGAGGGCCATAAGGTTGAAATAATTAATAGTTAGTAGAGGAAATTATTGAACAAAATGTGGTCATTCGTCCCAATTCATAGCGTGGATTGAGGTATAGGTATCGGATTAGCTGGATGGTAGTCGTTATTGGTCGAGGTTGATACTGATACCTAGTAGATCCTGGATCAAGTATTGATATCAGATCAAGGTAAATCATAAAATAAAAAAAAATAAAAAAAACTCAATTTTATATATAAATATAGATAAAATTGACTGATCTAGACTGATTCGGATTGGAATCAATGGAGACCCATACCATATCTCAATCCCTCATTCATAGAGGCCATGTAACTGCACCAAGTCAACATGACTATCGGATTAAAAAAGTCACCTTAAATAATTGATTTAACTAGAAACTAACAAAGCTCAAATGGATCATTCTTTCCTAAATTTTAAAGTAATAGAGACAATAACAAAGCTATGATGCAAGTCATCCGTAGGAAAAGTTTTACTAATAATGAATGAGTGAAAAATATCAAACACAGATGAAGCCCGGAGAGTTTCAGTCCTCAAACCTAATGGCCCTACAAACTAATCATATTTAGAAAACTTACAGGATAGAAAGATGTGCCAGTTTGATTTATCAGCCTCGTGGTAAAGAACAAAATATGATCAAATATTCACAAGTAGTCAAACTCCCTTTATGAGTTAGGAAAGAAACAAGAGTATCTTGAATTAGAGCTTTATCTAGCTTAATATTAACAATAGCTCTAGCAATTGAGGGAGAGAAAATAGAAGAAATTAGAGAATAGTTTCAATCTTTATTTATTTTTTTTACAACTAGACAAAAGATACAGAGATATAGTTCCTTGTTTAAGCATTTTTAGCTAGATCATAAGCCACCGCAAAACAGAAAGGATCCCCCTTAGTACTAAAGGTAATGTCTTGTCCTATGGTATTTATATACACAAATTCCTTGAGAAGTGGCCAAGGCCAAGGAGTATGTGTTGGAGTTGGAAGAAACTCGACAACCCGTTGATTGGAGCACCACACTTCTTTCATCTTCATCCCTAGACTGGACGCATGCTGGAGACCTGTCCGAATACTAACTAGTTCTGGTTCCATATGACGAAACGAATTAAAACTCCCTGCAGCAAGCAAAGCAAACTTGCCATCTAACAAAAATATATAAGACCATCCTGCTGAATTCACTCCTGGTATCTGATATCCTACATAAGATAGGAAGTAATCATGATGAGATCGATTGCATACCCTGCCATATAAAGGAAAATGAGAAAAGAATGTTGAAACATAGGAATCCAGTAAAGAAGGAATCCAAGGTTCCTTCTAAATGGATACCCTATGCCCATTCCCAATTTGTCAGCATGGCATCCTCCTAAAAATAGAAGAATTTTTATCAAGCTAGTCCAAACCTAGATACCTTTTTAAACTTTATTGATTGGGTCCAAATTATAATGGAATATCTTTATTCGGATTGATGGAATAAACTATATCTTTTAGAATTAAATTGAATATGAATTGAAGACTTTGGTTCAAGGGTATGATCTTAACTTTTTATCAAAGAAAAAAAAAAATGTATGATCTTAAGTGTACAATTTAGGGTTTTAGTAATCAATATCGGTCTGGATCAATTAGGTTTATCCTTGTTTTCTTAAAAAAATTGGTTTTTTTATATTTTTATCTTTGTTTGTACCGATCCACTGATATAGGATCGACTAAAAATCGATTTAAAGCAATACCAATACGAATTGACCAATCTGATACCAATTCCTTAAACCATAGTGCAACTTCGATCCATTTTATCTATTCTCATTGACAAATTTCAAATTAGGGAAAGAGATCCTTGCCTGGGCCTCTAGAGCTTGCACATGTGCATTAATCAATGGGAACACATGCACAAGAATTATTTTGGATGGAATTTTCATTTTTCTATGAGGGTAGTGCGGTACTTTTATGTGCTCTTGTGTCGAGGCGTAGGAGTCACAGGACTAGATAGTGTTGTTTTCCCATTCAAATTATTTAGTAATCGTTGTGGACCCCACCACAACTACCAAAAGCCAAAAAAAAATCTCACGGAGGACCCAGAAGGTTGGTAATTCTGAAAATTCCTGAACAAATTATGGATATATTTGTCATTTCAAAATCATAAAGTTACTTTCCCTAGAACAATAAATAAGAACAATTTTGTCATTTCACTTTCAGGATATATTTGTCGTCACATCCCATTCTTTGAATCCAAGCAGAAGTTATTTAATTTAAACTTAAGACCTTCCTTACCGTCCAATTCTACCATCTAACGGCATCCAACGGCCACTAAGAAAAAGGAGGGAAAGAACATCGACCGTCCGATATCTCTCCGTTGTCCTTCACTCTTCTATATAATCATTTCTAGGACTCTTTTTCATTTCTCAATTCCCAAGCAAGCTCTGTTTTTTCGCTTGATCTCTCTGAATCAATCCTTTCTTTTCAAGGTTCTTCACTCTTCGCAGGTAAATCTACCCTCTCAATGATGTATTTTGAGTGAATATTATTCTATTTGGTTCTGATTTTGGTTTAACTCTCTACGATTTCAGTGAAAAATGAGAGAAATCCTTCACGTTCAAGGTGGGCAATGCGGTAACCAGATCGGATCGAAGTTCTGGGAGGTTGTTTGTGATGAGCATGGCATAGATCCAACCGGAAGGTACACTGGTACCTCAGATCTGCAACTGGAACGCGTTAATGTCTACTATAATGAAGCTTCTTGCGGGAGGTTTGTTCCTCGTGCAGTGCTCATGGATCTGGAGCCTGGAACCATGGACAGTGTTCGGACTGGCCCGTACGGCCAGATCTTCCGTCCAGATAACTTTGTTTTTGGACAGTCTGGTGCCGGGAATAACTGGGCAAAGGGGCATTACACGGAAGGAGCAGAGTTGATTGACTCAGTTCTTGATGTCGTGCGCAAGGAGGCTGAGAACTGTGACTGTCTTCAAGGTATTGATTGGATTTAGTGACTTTTATCTTACTTCACTTTGGTTTCTTTCAATGTTACTGCGCTGGTGAGTGTTTTTTTTTTTTTTTTTTGGTTGATTTCTTGTTTTGGTGTATGTAATTAAGGAAAAAATGGAGGTTTATGGATCTATCTAACTGTTCTTGAAAGGTTCTATGGAGGTTCATGGACCTATGTTACTGTATCTACTGGGAATTTTGATAGTATTGCTTGTAGTCTTTCAATCGTTGACCTATTTTTCCATGTTTAGTTGTTTCTTCGTGAAAGTAATCTCATGTAACTTGTTCTTTTAAAGATCTTCAAAGGATCAAAAGTTGAACTGGGCAATTTTCTTGTTGAATAGGTCAATTTTTTGAACCTGCTTTTCATTTCCCAAGGAGAACTCAAGTTGGACTTAAATTTTAGCTAGCTATAAGTGTTCTAATTTTCTTTTCCTGAAAATTTGGGCAGGTTTTCAAGTATGCCACTCTCTCGGTGGAGGAACTGGTTCTGGAATGGGGACTTTGTTGATCTCTAAGATCAGGGAAGAATACCCTGACCGCATGATGCTTACATTCTCTGTCTTTCCTTCCCCAAAGGTATCCGATACAGTTGTTGAGCCCTACAATGCTACTCTCTCTGTTCATCAGTTGGTAGAGAATGCAGATGAGTGTATGGTGCTTGATAATGAGGCCTTGTATGATATATGCTTCAGGACGCTTAAGCTAACAACTCCTAGCTGTAAGTATATCTTGCGCAGAATCTCATTCTATCTTGACTGATGTGAAAAATTGTTTAGGGTTTTGTGATTTTTAGGTTGTGAAGTGTTTCTTAAGTGCACGCAACTTTTTTCCTTATTTTATATGTCTAGGAGGTACTTTGCTGAGTTAACAGTTACTTGTTTACATGGTTTGAGGTATTGGTTTTGGATCGATACGGCCGGTACTACATGGTTTTGAAAGTGATTGATACCAATACATGCCCAATACTGTGTTGGATCGGGTATTGGTCACCTTCAAAACTGATAAGTTATCGGCATTAATCGGATCGCTGATATTTTTTAATGGAAAACCAGTGTTTGGTCACTGTCTGCTCCTGTTATTGAATATGCAAATAACAACCCATGTTTTGTCCAATTTCTATGTCATGTTTTTGAGAACATGACAGCTTGTTGTCTAGGATCTATATAATTTAGATGTTCTAGGTTATGCTTAAAATTTGGGTCTAGGAACACTGGTCCTTATTCCTTTGCAGGACCAATAAATTGCGTGTTCAATTAAATTTGTCTGTGTTTGGACTTGGTGGTTCATGTTACAGCCAAGCTTTGCAATCAATGGCTTGTATGGTTACTAGTGGGAAATTAAAAATTGTTCGAACTGTGATTGAAATCACACATTAAAATTTGTTGAGGCTAGTCTTCCTGGAACATCCACAGGGCGTTTCAATTGCTATTTCAGGGTTCTTGGAATGATGACTACTTACTGGCAACATGTACACATAATTACTAATGTCATGCCTAATGAGGATTTAAGTTTTTCCCTTGCATAAAATTTTTCTATGGTAATTGTTGTTCATTGTATCAGAAATTCAGTTATGATAGATCCAATTGGTTTAGAAATTAAAGGTTTTGTTGAGCCCATAGTTGTCGCGGCATCTAGGCGATCCAAGGTGTTGGAGGGGTCACTGAATTAACTTACTTTGAACTTACAGGTCAACTAGGCCAGATCCATGTTTAGTCTGCTGATAATTTGTTGCCCTGTATTTCATTCAGCCACTATTGTTGTATTTCAAATGATATCATGTTGTAGCATCCCGATAATTATTCTGAATTACTTAAATCTTTGATATTGCTGTTACCTCCTTGCTATTGCTGATTTTACATTCCATATGAAGTACTGCATACTTAATTTTTGTTTTCTTTTCTAGTGCCTTGGCTAACTGTCATTTATTCTTTATTCTGTCTCAGTCGGAGATTTGAACCACTTGATCTCTGCAACCATGAGTGGTGTCACCTGCTGCCTCAGGTTTCCTGGTCAGCTTAATTCTGATCTTAGGAAGCTTGCAGTGAACCTGATCCCATTCCCTCGACTCCACTTTTTCATGGTGGGATTTGCCCCTCTGACCTCACGTGGATCACAGCAGTACCGTGCCCTGACTGTGCCGGAGCTGACCCAGCAGATGTGGGATGCCAAGAACATGATGTGTGCTGCTGACCCACGACATGGCCGCTACCTGACTGCCTCAGCCATGTTCAGGGGCAAGATGAGCACCAAGGAAGTTGATGAGCAGATGATCAATGTGCAGAACAAGAACTCATCCTACTTTGTTGAATGGATCCCCAACAACGTCAAATCGAGTGTCTGTGACATCCCACCAAGGGGCCTGTCAATGGCGTCAACTTTCATTGGGAACTCAACCTCCATTCAAGAGATGTTCAGGAGGGTGAGTGAGCAATTCACAGCCATGTTTAGAAGAAAAGCTTTCTTGCACTGGTACACCGGCGAAGGTATGGATGAGATGGAATTCACTGAAGCAGAAAGCAACATGAATGACCTTGTCTCCGAGTATCAGCAGTACCAGGATGCAACCGCTGATGAGGAAGGCGACTATGAAGACGAGGAGGAAGGTGACTATGAAGCCGAACATGTGTGAAAACCCAGTTCTGTATTGCAGTGGATGATGATGGGTACATAAAAAAATCTGCTACTCTGCTTGTGCTTTGACAAGTTTTGGTTACTCTGTGAAGGGATGGTTATTAGTATAAATATTTAAGCTTGGGAAATCCCTAATTTTCTTGCTTAGTTTACTTAGCAACAGATGTTAGTGAGAAGGAAGATGAGGGAAATATGGTGAAATCTATGATTTGATTGCTTTCTTTTTCTAGCATTTGTATGTACTAGTAAATTGCTCTTTTAACATCTTTAGATTTCTCTTGTCATCCTTGTCTTTGATGGTTCATATGTAAGTATGTCAATTTAGAACCAGAACTTAAATTGGCTGCTTAAAAAAATTCAGTTCCCTTTTGATTTTGGAAATTGAAATTTCATTCAGCATAGCTGCTTTAGGTTTAAAAGAACTGATTATACCGAACCTGAACTTTTAATCCATATCAAGTCTTAAAAGACTAAAACATGAGGTCTAAGATTTCAGTTTGCATTGTCTTATCTATATTCGTCATTGAGTATTGATTCTCTTTACTTCTCTACTGCAATTAGGGTGTCTGTGTGAACAATTGTGTCCAGGAAAACTGAAATAAAATTTAGGGAGAATGTTCTCTGTACCGTAGCGTAGGCTGTGCCCAGGTACATGGGACTGCCACTCAGGGGGGCAGGGTGTGGTCATTGTGCAACATATACAGAAAATTGAATAAGAATCAAAAGAGACAATACTGATTTGGTTTGAGGTTATCACGAATATGCGATTTTGGTTTCGATTTATACGTGTTGTATTTTAAATCAAACCAAAAACGAATGAAAAACCAGAACCTAAATGATAGACACATTACTCATATAGCTTCTGGATTTAAATCTCCTTTCCCACTATTTTGATTTTGTAGATTTCATTGTTTAATAAGCAACCAAACCTTAGGCTCTGCTTGGTTGCAAGGGAAAGGAAGTGCAATTTTCAAACCTTGAAAAGAAACTTTTGTAATTGTCTTCCCACATGATTATATCATTAGTTTTATATCATTCCATACTTGATTATAAAAATTGATTTTACTTTGCATCTAAATACTTTGGATTTGAAAAGTAAAATAATAATTACATAGTTATAGAATCATGTTGGATTATGATTACCAAAGTCTTTTATTTTTTTTAAAAATCTCTTTCTTTCTCTTTAATTTCTCTTCTTGCACTCTTACTTCCAAAAAAATTTCACTTTCCTTTCCAATAATTTCCCTTGCAAACATATGGAGCATAAAAGAATTTGCGTAGTTACTGGCTTACTGCAGATAATGAGAATCCTCGATGTTTTAATCCCATTGACTGCTGAGAGATATGGTTCCCCATATGTTCGAATTGGTTGGTAGGCGTTGTTTTCATTCAGTTGAAGAGGGTAAGGATAAGAAACTGTTTTGTGGTTGTGGTGGTGGTGGTGGGGGGGGGGGTGTTTGTCTAGTTCCTCACATTATTCCTTGAAAACTAGGGGGGGGGGGGGGAGGGGAGTTGTCTAGTTCCTCACAAGAATAGTGTTGGGGGGGGGGGTACTTGTCTAGTTCCTCACATTATTCCTTAAAAAATGGGGGGGGGGGGGGGGGGTTGTCGAGTTCCTCACATTATTCCTTGAAAAATGTAACTATGTAAAGGAGTATGTCAATACATGAGAGGGTAGTATATGATTGAAAATAAGCTCATAGTTTGACACATGACCAATTTAGACGATTCATTCAGTCAAGATTGCCTATTTTCTCCCAAAAAACACAAATACTTTTGGCTATTTGCTCCCAAATAAATTTTGGTCCACTCATAATCATTGAACTGCTTCCAAGCACAGTAAAGAACCTTCGTAACCCTGATCTAAAAAAGATGCAAGAACAAATATACTTGCAGTTTATGAATTCTATTGAAATGACCGATGCACCCACGGGAAAGTCCGCCTTTCCATTGGTGCGATGGTCATTTCTCTTTTCCTTTTCTATAATATTTTTGGAAGAAAATTCTGGGGGAGGGGGGGATTGTACCTCCCATGCCCAGACACGAAGGTGTCAGTTCAAGAATATAGCTAGTAATGGACTAATTCTTGAACAAAACATGAATCTGATCAAAGAAATTAGTACAGTAAGAATAATAGATATCAAGATTCAATGAAGATGGACTATTAATTCAAGAACCAAGAAAGAATGGCTGAAGAGAAAGAATTAGGGAAGGTATAGAGCAAGAAACATTAAATCTTGGCGGCATCCTAAAAAATACCATGACCCTGAACTCCAGGATATAACTCATAGCCATTAAAAAAGGGAGAGATGTTCTCTGCACTGGGGGCGCAGGATATGCCCAAACACATGGCGGTGGGCGAAATGACCAGCCCGCTCCCTGAATGACCAAAATGGCTGCCCCATCCCACCCCATGTGTTTGGGCGCAGCCTGCACCCCGTGCACTCCCAGGCAGAGAACATCGTCCTTAAAAAAAATATCAATCTCATCTTATAACCAAAAATCCATCTAAGTACCTAAAACAAGTCAATCGAGCTTGAAGAGAAGGAAGGGCCCTTAAGCCCCACGAGACACCAAGTCTTTTAGGGTACCAAAGAGCCAGTCAATGAAGCCCATCGAGCCAGCAGTTCAAGTCACTTATGTTTTAAGTTCTAGGCCCAATTAATGGGTCAATTTTGGACCCATTAAGGCCCTTTACTTCCTTTGAAGTGTAGAGTGACCAAGGCTGCAAGTGAGAGGCCTTCATTACATTCCTTTATTTCTTTTTCCTTCTATTTTTTTTCTTTCTTTTGTTTCTGTTTTGTTTTTCTACAACTTTAGAGCAAGGTTTTAAAACTCGGAATTGGAAATAGAATCGGTCAGAGAGGATTTCAATCCGAATCGGATCGGAATCGACTTGAATTGGTTCAGGAATCGGGATTCTAAGCAACTTTATGGTGAAAATCGAATTGGTTCAGGAATTGGCAATTGACCCATGAATCGGTTTGATTCAATATGGTTTATAAAGAAAATGACTAAGAATTGACCGATCAGATTCCGACTCAGCAAGCAACGATTAGGAATGGTGGAAATCGGGATCAGTGTCAGCCGATTTTGATCCGAATCGGCCAATTAACCGATCTAATTCCGGATTTTTAAAACCATGCTTTGGGGTCTTATTGAAGCTATCTAGTATCTTTCACTGGAGCTGGGAATACTGTTCTGTTGTGCTAACATGGAAGGAATCATTGTTGTTGACAAGAGGAGTTGTTGGAGTGTTGTTGTTTCAACTACATTCCCTGTGGTATCCTGCTGTGAAGTTTTGTTGCAGCAACATTCAGTCCCCTTGCATTTGTCCATCCATCCTACAGATCCTCGTGAGACTTTGAAGAGTTCTTTCGATGCTGGAACCCCTCCTTCGACCTGAGTTTTGACTCCATCCAGTGTCCAGATTTGCTACAACTTACTAACCTTCTAACCTGTTCCTCCTTGCTAATTTCAGAGCTGTGTTGCCATCTAGTCACTTAACCATTAGATCGATAGTTTATTTGGGGGATATTCTCAGTCATCAATCTACACCATGTTGGATTTGGTGGCTTTTATCTAGGCCGGTTGATGGGTTTGGTCAATGATCTATTTTGAGTTGTCCATTTGAATGGGAGGTGAAGAGCCTTCAAGTAAAGGAATTGAGTCTTCAACAATGTTGCAACTTCTGAGTAAGTGGAAGTGGTTTGGTAGTTGATGATATTATGCAAGGTGGAGTCTTCCAAGAAACTCATTGAAATAAGTCTTAGTGTGTTCTCTCTAAGGAGAGAGAAAGTGCTAGAATAAGAGAGTGAAGAAGAAGAAAGTGAGAAGAAAGAGGTGTAGAGACACCAAGGGAGAAAGAGGAAGTGAGTGAGTGACCAAGTGAGAAAAGGGAAGAAACAAGGGTGTATAAGGGATTTGGGTTTGGGTATATGTTATACAAGGCAAAGACTGTAAGACTAATTAGGTATATAGAGATAGAAAAATACCTGTAATCGCACAACAGTTGCAGAGAGAAACGAACCAGAAAGGAACAAGCATGAACAAACCGAGTTGAGTCGTATCTGAAAGATACTTTCCTTAAGGATTTAGATGCCCCCACTTCTGCAACGGAGTTGACCTTGCACCTTACCCTCCAAGATGAAACAACTCCTAAACGTATAGGTTGCAGAACCAGATACGAGTACTAAGGATACCAAACGGCTATACTAGCCCTCTCTTAAATAAAAGAAAATATAATAAAAACTGGTCTCTGGAATGGACTGTTGCAGAGACAATTCGTTTCTATTGTGTATATCAAATGGCAGACAAGACTTTGTATATAGTGCTGGAGTACCCTTTCATGAAGGGATATATCCATACAAATACAAGTGACCTACGTACAGGGTGCAACTCTTGCAAATGAGGTATGATAGTACATATTTCCTTCACGTACAAGGAGGGGGTGTATCTATCTGTATACATGTACGAATAGGCATGTACGGTTCAACCATATAGATGAACCATGGGTGAACCAATACCGACCGAGTTTTAATATAAAAATTAAAACTCAAAAGTGCAAAACTTATACTATCTAAAAATAAGGTTTTGCCTACACCCATACCCACACCCCGACCCCGACCTCGGCCACGGCTCGCACGCGATTCAAAAGCACCCCAAGGACCCCCACACACTAGAGAATAGGGTGACCACCTCTCCAAAGGGCTCACACCTTAAGGAACCAACCATATATATATATATATATATATATACCCCTCAAGCTACTCTCCCACAACCAATGTGGGACTATTCTTGAGCTCAATATTACCTCTTGCACACAAGAGTGCACAACAAATTCAAACAAAAAAATGGAGGGAAGTAAAAAGGAGGGAATGAACAAAAGACACATTTTTTGAAACTTTGACTCACATTGAAAAAGTGTTTTTTTGAAATAGTACATTGACGCAAAAAATGCCATTTGAAATAATAATACAACAGTATATTTTTTCTTCTCTTGTTCTTAGTGAAAGACCGAATCACTCCATGGATGTAAGCGGTATTGCCGAATCATGTAAATCTCATTTTTTGTGTGATTGTTTTGTTTCTTTTTCTTTGTTCTTGTTGATCTTGCACATATCATTTTCGTACATTGCTCACATAGAAAGAGAAGGTTGTTTCCCAACCCCAACATACCAATGGTTGCAGTTTGATGTTGATCTATCTAGCAAAATGAAAGATCTTAGTAGCTATTAAATCTTGCTTTGAGCTACTCTAATAACATAAAGAGTACAAACTTTGACTTATCTGATGTTGACACAATCACTAAAATTCAATGTTTATAAAGTATTGATGTGTTTGTCACGTCCTTCACTGATGCGTATATCACGTCCTCTATAATCACATAATTGTTAGAAGGACTTCAACTTATCTCAAAATACCACCAATAGCACATGAAGCCTCAGTTGCCAAACCATCCACTTGGCTAATAAATAGGCTGGATATTAATTGGATCTCCCATGTTTGTCCTTGATTATGTATATTTATTGAACTAAGATGGTCATTGAGTGAGTAGGGGGGGGGGGGGGGGGTTGAATTAGGAATTTTTCTCCTCTCAGGTTCCCTGTCCGGTCAAATTCGTAGGTTCCTCTCATAGGGAGGGTGAAAATGACGACCTCATCCTTTCTGGGTAGTGTGTTCGGGCAGGGGGTGAAGTTGTCATTTCCGATCCCCTATGAGAGGAACCTACGAACCTGACTGGGTGGGAAACCTGAGAGGAGTTAAGTCCTTGAATTAGTGGTATCCAAAAACTTTCCCAACTTGTTCGTTTCCTCAACTCTTTCGTTGGCGTCATTGACACTCAAGCACATACACACATACACACATACACACATCTCAACACCCAATTACATGCATTTACCTTGCAACCACATGCATTCATAACCATGTGGCCAGGTCTACCATATAATCACAACCATCCATTCCACCTTGCATAAAACACATCCACAATGTCCACAAAGCAATACAACCCACCACATAGGTGAATTCGTGGTTCGACAGTGTGCCTGCATCCACGGTATATAAATGACTGCTTGGACTACAACCCAAATTTACCCTCCGTATAATGTTCACTACAAGAAGTTGATTGCACCCACAATCTGGAGCACCGTCTCCCAGTTTATATGGCACCCACGATAACAGAGCTACAACCCTTGATTTATGTAACTGCAACTACAAAGAAGCACCCACTACTAAGGAGCATCAACCCCTTAATCCAGTGCCTACTCGATAGATTCAATTGATTACAAAAAGTGGACAGTGAATAAGTCCCAATAAAGCTCAAACTAGGCTATGCATTTCATCAAACGTCTTGCCCACACTCTAATATGTACATGTGGGAAATACAAATAAGAGGTTTTTGAATAGCTTGGATTGGCTTGCTTTTTTTTGAAGATGATACTAGACTAAAAGAAATACAACTTTCATGTTTTGACCAAAGTCCAATCCAACTGTATCACCACTCAAAAATTCTTTGAAATCACGAGATGTGCACTTTGCTCAGACATGCAGAACCAGATGGACCGCCAGTCAGGTCGATGGACATCAGACATTCTTCCTTCTTCATCTGATTAAGCCGGTCAGGCCAATACAATTTTAAGATGAGGAATTGTTGTGTTATTGTCTGGGAATTTTGGACCAATATGCCAACCATGAATACTCATCAAAGAACCTCAGCCAATCCACGACCATGGGTAGCAACAAAAGCTACTTAACCTTGATAGTCTCTGGATGAGACTAAGGAACATTAGCTTCCAAACCTTAATGGGATGGATATCATCTAAATCTCACGTGTTTAAAATAGATTATGGGCTGGGCTTGAGCTCACATTGGCCCAGCCCTATTTATAGATGTTTCTATAAGTGGGGTAAGTACTTCAAAGCAAGGGGTTCATAACCATAGAGAAGATCAGATCGCTGGTCTTCTTCCATCTCCATCTTCTAATCCTTGGCCATGGTCTCTTTTAAAAGATTTGTTGTACATAAACGACATGGGTCCTGATATCTACTATACTTTTAAGGGAGATTCTTTTTGTATTGCAGGTGCTAGTAATCTAGCTAAATCTGCTCAAGTAACTCAATCTATGTACATTATTTCTAAGTAGTCTTTCAATATATTTTATTTTCTCATCAAAAAAAAAAAACCATAGAGAACCTGGGGATCGGAGGGATATGTGTGTGTGTGTGTGTGTGTGTGGGGGGGGGGAGGGGGTGGCGAGGATCCCAGCGAGAAGATAATACCCGACGCCTTGGCATCAACCAACGGCTGCGCAACGTCCATCTTGTTAGGAAATAACAACGTAGCAGAATGACGATTTGCAACAGAAAAAGAGAAAGCCCAAACACACAAGACAACGATTTATTTGGTTCACCCCCAAGAAGGTAGGTTACATCCACGTCCGAGCGATAGTCCAGATCTACTATTTCAATGAAAAAAATTACAAAACCTCTCAACATCTCTCAAAGTGATAACCACTATATATAGCGTTTTCATGCGTTACAATATAGAGAAAACCCTATAACCCATAAAAGTACAAAACTGCCCCCAGAAGTCTACCCGGTCTGGTCCGAGGTACAAACCAACATAGGACGAATAATATATCGAATCAAAGATCTTGACGAGCGCTTCAAGTGACAGGCCTTTGGCTCTGACATATACACTTTTTGGCCGCTTTAACGCGTTTTAAAGGCGAAACAGCAACCGAAGAATCAACAGTACTTTCTAGATTAAAACTGAGATCAGGTTTCACCAATAACACATCACCATACTGGAGTAGGGAGGAAGAGGCATAGATGTTGCTTGAACATGATGTTCAAGAGTAAGGGTGTCAATCTTGGAACCAAACCGATTGAAGTGGAACCAACCCATTATAATTAGAACCGACTGGACCAATTAATCAATTGGTCGGGTTTGGTCCTAGACATAGAGTGATATATATTTTGGAACTTTTTTTTTGGTGAAAAATATATATTTTGGAACTAGAAACAAGCTAAACTGAATTATTGGTTATAACTAATTAGGAACCGGTGTTCTTCAACTAACTACTATTCTCTCCCTGGGCCAAACAAGCATACTTATTTTATAATGGGTTATTGAGTCCATGGATTTTTTTTGCAACAAAAAAAAAGGTCCACGGATTTTAATCATATTTAGATGATCTAATTTTATCATAAATTTAGTATGGACGGAACATATAAGCTAAAAATCACTCTCTTTTGAATTAATGAACCGGTTTTTTTGGTCATTGGACCAATTTTAGAACTGTTTAATTGGGATTGATTTAAGGATAAGAAATGACCAGGCGAATTGATATTTGATCCCAGTTTAATTAAATATATAGAACTGATTATTTAATTGGTCAGTTCCGGTCTGGGCCGATTAGGAACCAGACCGATTAACTAGAATCAGACTGATTTACACCCCCCTATTCAAGGATTTTCTCTTTAATAAAGGAGTTGCCAATCTAATTTGAGTCTATGAGATTTCCCTTTCTTTCTTTTTGCTTACAAGAAAAATCATGAAGAAACTAAAAACGAACCACAAAATTAGAATACATCCATCAATGGAGGATGAAAAACATCAAACTTCCAAAAATTCTTACCAAAATTAGAAGCAAATGGTAATGGTAAATGGGCCACCTTGAAAGTGGTCGATCCAATGGAGCCTTTAACATCACCCATAAAGAAAAGAGGCAACCCCATCAACTAATTAGTACATTTGCTGGTACTCCTTGCTTGGTAGGTATTAGGGGTCCTATGAAGTAATGGGATAGATTCTCCTACTTCACTGGGTAGGAGGATTGCGGTGGGGGCCGAACAATTAAATATGAGGCTTTTCTTTCTGTCACTATGCCAAGTGAATTATAACGCTTTATTATTTGTCACATGGAAGTACAGGGGATAGTCTATGTGATAGAGGATCAAGCAAGCATCTCATTGGCATGATTCCAGCTTAAAATGAATAGATTAAGTAGCTAAAATTACAAATGATGTCATTTTATATTTATTTTAATAACTAATGAGCTATACTATGAAGTTATGGGAGCGGGTTATACAAACCCACTTGAGAAAAGAATATCTTATTTTAGATAACCAGTTTAGTTTTATACCAGGTAGATCCATGTTGGAAGCTTTTTACTTACTTAGGAGGCTCATGGAAAGATATAAAAAGTCAAAGAATCAGGATCTTCATATAATATTTATTGACCTAGAAAAAGCCTACGACAGAGTCCCTAGAGATATAATTTGACATATCCTTGAGAAGATAAGGGTTTCAAGTAAATATGTGGATATAATTAAAGATATGTATAAAGATGTAGTGACTAGCGTAAAAACGGTGGGGGGCCAAGGTACTAGTGAATTTTCAATTACAATTGGGTTACATCAAGGATCAACCTTAAGCCCTTATCTGTTTGTGCTTATTAAGGATGATTTAATTAGAAACATCCAAGATGAGACTTCTTGGTGTATGCTTTTCACTAATGATATTGTGTTGGTGAACAAGACAAAAACAGTGATTAACGCCAAGTTAGAGCAATGGATATCAACTTTGGAATAAAAAAGATTTTAAGTTAAGTAGAATAAAGAGGGAGTATATGGTGTGTCATTTTAGTTATAATATGACATATAATGAGAAGGTAAATATTGATGAGAGGAAGATTCAACAAAGTGATTAGTTAGGTATTTGGGCTCAATCATATGTAAAGAAGGTGATATAAAAGATGATTTTGTCCAGAGAACTAAAATAGGGTGGTTGAGAGGTGTATACAGAGTATTGTATGATTGGCGTATTCCTTTAAAGCTTAAACGAAAATTTTAGAAGACTATCATACGATCGGTTATGATGTATGGTGCGAAAATGTTGGCCAGTTAAGAAGCAGAATATAGATAAACTATGAGTAGAGGACATGAGGATGTTAAAATGGATGTGGCAAAAGCAGAAAGGACAAAGTAAGAAATGACTACATTAGAACTATGGTGGGAGTAGCTCTGATTTATGGCTAAATCTATATAGCACATCTATGGACTCCTCCTTCTCTCTCTCTCTCTCTCTCATTCAAGATCTGAATATTTAGAAGAAGGTGATAAAAGAATGGTTTAAAGATCAGCTAGGTTAGTAGACCTATGGGGACATAGTTTTCTTGGATCTCAGTTTTTGAAGTTGTAATAGACACAGTAATGCTAGGGTTTCAAGGGAGTTCAGATAGGGAGGGTGAATTAGTTGTATCCAAAATCATTGACACTCAAGCACATAGTCACATACACACATCACAACACCCATTCACATGCGTATACTCGCTCTTGCATAGTACACATCCAAAATATCCACAAAGTAATACAACCCACAACACATGAATACGTGATTCGACAGTGTGCCTACATCCACGGTGCAAATGATCGTTTAGGGTACAACCCAAATCCGACCTCGGTATGATGCACAATACAACTTAACAATTCAATCGCACACTTATTCCTCACACCTCCTTGTTTACAATGAACATTTGGAGGCTGTCCCATAACCCAAACCACATAATACAAGACATCAATCCTCAACATTGTATTGATACACTTGAAGTGTCAGGGATGACTTGATTCATGAGAATGTATTCACTCTAGAATTAACTTTCTAATGATTTTTTTCTTTTTTTAATTGAGAAATCTAAATGTCATCACAATTGTAACGCCTAGATTTTGTCAACCACATGGATATATGCATGATGCAAATGTTAGTGGGTCCATATGAATGTAGATCTTACTTACACACATCTCACATGTTAAATTTCAACAAATCCTTACCAAAAAAAAAATAAATTAAATTTCAACAAAAACAACTACGAAAAATGGTTAAGAAGGGTGTCTAAAGCTTCATAAAAATTGTAAAAATACTATTTCACTAGAGCAGAAATGACCGGCCTATTCCCTGCCCGAATACACTACCCAAGGTGGGGTAGGGTGGTCATTTAAGCTCCTATGTGAGCAATTGGAGTGGGCAACGAATTGGAGATAATAAAAATTCGAGGTACATATGTACTTTTCGATCACTTTGAACTCAGTTTTTGGTTTGTAAGAGTATGAACGTTTCTTTTCACCTATGATGTTGAGAGAATTGGTAGAAGATCTATGGAATTATAAGAACTAAAGATGAGAAAATAAAAGCCTTTATCGAGGAACGCTGACCTCCCTACTCAAGAGTAGTAGAAGATAGTAATTCGTCTGATGATCTTTCTCATTCACATAGCTTCCATTTATACATGAAAATACCCCATGTGATGATAGTCCACGATTACACGTGAAACCCACTAACTCCCTAACTTCTGGGAAACACATAGCTGACCCAATAACTAGCATAACTCCCCATCAAGTGTGATCCGGATCCTCTACTGCAATCTTTGGCTTCTTGATCTTTGTAATCAATTTAATTTCAAACAATTTCTGGCCATGTTTGTTTGGGACGTCCCACAATAACATGACCCACACCATCCACCCATCTTTGCTAAGTGCGTAAATGGTGCCAATTTTTTGTGTGCTAAGATATAAGATAGAACCCCCCCACCCCTACCCCCCCAAAAAGAAAGGGTAAATTATACATCACCCCCTGATTTTCACATGAAATTCAGATCACCCTCTGGTTTTTTAAAAAACTCAAATTACCCTCCTCTACAGTAACGATGTTAGTCTGCTGTTAGTTATTTGTGTGAAAAGACTATTTTACCTTTGTACTAAAACATTACAATTAAATTTACAATACTACCCTTCCATCATCTTCAACATTGGTCAAGGATAGTTTAGAAATTTAAATTTATTTAACTAGCTGGCATCATCACTTAACAGTATAAAACTATCGGTAGAGACTAATTTGTCACATTGGGGTCTAAACCGAGGGATAATTTGAGTTTTTTCAAAAATCAGGGAGTGATATGAATTTCGTTTGAAAATCAGAGGGTAACGTGTAATTTACCCTACCCACCATTGCAACTTGTCTACCCTCAAGTGTTTAACCCACTTGATTTTTATGCCTTCACATGTTTACTGATTTATTGTTTCTTAGTGACTTACGGAAGATTCCAGTGTTTATGAAGGACAAACCTATACACTGAATAGGAAAGAAAGGTTACTTGCGTGCACGGTTCAATAAATGACTAAAAATACAATAGGAAAGAAAGGCTATTGGCAATAAATGACAAAATTAGAGTAGGAAAGTAAGGTTGTTGCTTCTTATAGATTGAGTGCACCATGCACAGACCAATAAATTACAGAAATAGGGTAGGAAAGAGAGGTTATTGGCCCCCACAGATAACGTGCATAGGCCAATAAATTGGAGACCAGCTCAGGTTCACGTAGAAGAACCATCTCGTACCTATTTTAGGCGCATGGATGGAAGGGAAAATTACATGATTAGCTATTTTTGGGTTTTTATTTACAAAACTATCCACCCTATGTTTGAATTAATAAAAATAGACAAAAACAAGTTTAGTTTTACAAAACTAAACAAAACAGTAACTCTCCTTCCTTCCTCGGCAATTCCCCTCTAAAAAAATCTCTTTTTTTTTTGTCCTTTGTTACTTGGGGTAGCAGAGAATGGCGGTGGTTGGGACAAGGGTAGGGTTGCAAGGAACGGAAGATGCCTGGGCGAGAAGGCAATGACAAGGATAAAAATGTCTAAATAAGTAAGTGTGGGAGGGAGAGACACTATTTTGTCCAGTTTTGTAAACCTTAACTTGTTTGTGTCTATTTTTGTTAACTCAAACATAGAGTGGACAGTTTTGTAAATAAAAACCCACAAGTAGCTAATCATGTAATTTTCCCTAAATGGAATCCACTTTGGTTCTTGTAAACAAGGGAATAAAATTATTTGCATCCCTTTATCCCATTTTTGGAGGGTTGGAAGTTGGGGTCAACATCAAGACATAACCATCACCATAGGGAGACTTTTAGGACTGAAACTGTCTACAAATTTATATAATCATAATCCAATCTGGCCCAGTTCCAATTAATCCGTTTTGGTGACTGGGTGACTGAAAATTGGTTCAACCGGCCGGTCAATTAAATTGTTCTAACTCATTGAAAACCTCTTTACACTAAACAAATAAATAAAAAATCTCATTCAAAACCTGACTGATAAAAGCAGGTAAATCAAAATTTTAGATTTTGTTTCAATGTAAAATAGAAAAAAAAAACAATGAACAAATTGTTTCCTCCTTAGCATTTTATGTTGAAACAAGGGAAGGCCATGAATGTGTATGTTGGGTTGATCCACCAGGTTACTCAATGACATAGTTCAAAATCTCACCAAAATTTTGGTGGGTCCAAGATGAGATGGTCTGTCGAAATAAAAAATGCAATATTTTGAAAATTTAGATCATCTCGTTTCGAAAATTTCGGTTTAAAAAATGCACCGTTTTGTTGAAATTTAGGTATTTCGTTCATTTTGGCATTTTGCACTCCAAAATGACCAAGCAAAACTCAGAAAAAAAAAAAAATACAATGTTTCAACGAAATTTTGATATCTCAGAAATTTGATCTGACCAAAATAACCTTCCGAAGCGAGATTTAGTACTATGCTCAGTGGTCCAGGTCACTGTGTTTTGGATTGATTGAGTTGGACTGGTTGTCTTAGAACAGGAAGATTAGTTAGAACTTGGAATTTTGGATAATAGGTTTTTATCCTTTTTGGTGCATGGGTCAAGTGGATAATAGGCACATTACATCCTCCATCACCAAACATCAAAGCCCAATATCGTTTCCTCCATATATATATATGAGTGAGGTATTAATCCTCCATATCCCCTGCACTACATAGTTATATAGAGTTGCAACAAGTGAAGATGTCTAATATTCTGCAATGGTTACTTGATGCCTTCTTGCTGCTTTGCTTTCTCATTCTCTTTGTTCTCTTTTTCAAGAATTATAGAGTAGGAAACAAAGGACACCACCTACCACCTTCACCATACAAGCTCCCCATTATAGGGAATCTCCATCAGTTAGGCCCTTTGCCACACCAAAAACTCCAATCCTTGGCTCAAAGGCATTGCCCTCTCATGCTTTTACACTTTGGAAACAAACCAGTTATTGTGGTTTCATCAGCTAATATGGCTCGTGAAATCATGAAAACCCATGACCTAATCTTCTCAAGTAGACCTGATACAAGCTTTGGTAGGAGACTCTCTTATGATCTCAAAGACATTGCCTTAACACCTTATGGTGAGTATTGGAGACAAGTAAGAAGAATTTGTGTCCTTTCAGCTTCTAAATTCGAAGAGGGTTCAATCGCTCCGGCCGGTAAGGGAAGAAGAGACGAGATCAATGACCGAAAATATCATTAGTTCTTGATCATCTTCACCTTCATTCTCAGCTTTGGTGAACTTGAGTGAGGTGCTCATGTCTTTAACAAATGATGTTAAATTTGTAGGGTTGCTCTAGGGAAGAAGTATGGTGGGGAGGAAGGTAGTGGTAGGAGGTTTAAAGAGATGATGAGGGAAATGGGGTACCTGGTAGGATCTTTTAATGTAGCAGATTACATACCATGGCTTGCATGGGTGAATTATGTAAATGGGTTGGAGAAGAGGGTTAAGAAAACTTATGCAGAGGTAGATTCTTTTCTTGATCAAGTAATTCAGGACCATACACATGGAAAGAGGACAAAGGGCTATAGTGGTGGCCAAGACTTTGTGGATTTCCTCCTTCAGATTCAAGGGGATAAGAACTCTGAAATTGCTCTTGGCATAGAGAACATCAAAAGCATTGTATTGGTAAGTAATTTTTGTTTTTGTTTATTTTTTCCTTTTTTCCTTTTTATTTTTGCCCCCTCCCCTCCCAAAAAAAAAAAATGAAGTCATTTGGTTATGATCCATGTTAATATGTTATTCCTATCGTGTACTAGAGAGTCCCATAACCCAAAAGCTCTCAGGTACACGAGGTAACAGAAGATCTCAAGGGTAATCGATGTGGGATTGTTCTCCCCACAAACTCTATGGAAGTGTTTTGTTTCAGTTATTTTGAAGAATTAGATTTTGATTCTGGATCAGATTTCATGAAATCAGTTTCTGTGGATTCATAACTTTGAAATTTAACTGTTTGGTTATCCTGATTTTGTAACATGAATCATCATGAATAACTTATTGGTTACCTTGATTCTCTGTCTTGATTTTCCTAAAAAATTGTTTAGTTACCCTAATTTTTTGGAAATAGGGTAGCGATTTGGAGATTTAGGGTACGTTGGAATCACATAACTTTTCGATTTATATACGGGGTACCTCAAAAGTGAGTTTCTCGTTGGATTTCACCTCATGAGGTGAATTCTTCTACGAGTCAATTTGACATTGAAATGAAGAATCATGTAGATTCTGTAGAATCCATCTCAAATCAACCAAACAATCTTTGTTTGTACGAATCAAGATTTCGTAGACTCTAATTCTTCAGATTAACTAAACCAAACATTTCCTATAGGAATTTAGAGGGAAATTGAGCGGTTGAATTTGGGCTGAACTTCAATTTCATTTGGACAAAGTTTTCTTTTACACATGTATATCGAAGATTATCCTAAAAGAATTACTGAGAAAATCTTGTTGTAGCAAGATTGTAAGGAAAATTATCTCCTCCAGGTCCTTGCCCGGCCCAATTCCCCAGTTCCTCTAATAGGGGGTGGTGGACCCCACCCGGGTAGAGTGTTTGAGCAAGGGTAAGGTGGTTATTCCAGCCCCTTGTTAGAGGAACTGGGCCAGACAGAGAACTGGAGGAGATAAAGATCCAGATTGTAACCTTACTTTTACTGTCTTTTTAGGTTAAAAGAACTTTTTTCTTTCCCACAAGGGTAAATCTTGTCATTTCACCTATGACAATGATAACTTGTAATGATAAGTCACTTTTAACTTGTATTGAAAACTCCTTTTGACCCTTATTTTTATTAACTTTTAGGAATAACACGAGGGCAAAAAAAAAAAAATATAATTACAACTTCTTAATTCACTTAAAATTTTCATTATCCTCTTTCATATCTTGTAGGATATGTTTACTGGTGGAACTGATACCTCAAATGCACTCCTACAATGGACAATGGCAGAGCTTTTAAAGCATCCAGAAGTCATGAAAGAAATTCAAGAAGAAGTGAGGGGGATCGCAAGGGGTAAGGAAAATATTACACAAGATGTTATAGAACAAATGCATTATTTGAAAGCAATGATTAAAGAGACACTAAGACTGCATCCTCCGGCCCCTTTGTTGGTTCCACATGAATCCATGGAAGATGTTAAAATGCAAGGATTTGATATTCCGGCCAAGACAATAGTAATAATCAATGCATGGGCCATTGGAAGGGACCCTGTGTCATGGGATGAACCAGAGAAGTTTAATCCAAAGAGGTTCTTGAATGATGCTACTAGCTCTATTGATTTCAGGGGCCATGATTTCCAACTAATTCCGTTTGGGGCAGGTCAGCAGGGATGCCCGGGAACCCAATTTGCGATCACTCTTGTTGAACTTGCATTAGCCAGTCTTGTACACAAGTTTAATTGGGCATTGCTTGATGGAGCAAGTTTCCCTCGGCGTCAGGGTATCTCTCATATTCGGTTTTTTATTATTTTCTCTCTCTTGCTTTGGATATGTGAGCCCCATGTGGATGATATTGTTCTTCGCATCGCCATTGATGTAGTTAACGTGAAAATCTTCTGATAGATGTCTATGTGATATTATTAATTCAATTATAATTCCAATAGAATAGCACATGCATGTAGTGTCCCATATTGTCATTACTGCACTTAGATCAGTATAGTTGTGTTTGATGAGGTCGACCACTTAGTCCATCCACCAGAAATTAGCCCATTAAGCGAGACTAGCCCTGGGCTCTTACATCATAGCCCGTTGATGCACGGCTTCCATTCCCACCCAGTTAAAGTTGTATAGGTCTAAGCTTAAGATTTTCTAGATTTTAAAGTAAAAACTAAGGAGAGTGTCTGGATGACACCTTTATGGGACATATCCTTTTAATTACCTCTTTCTTATTCTCAAAAGGTTCTTTAAGTTAAGGATATAAAAGAAATTTCAAAAATTATTTAGAAGTAACATATTATCAAAAAATGTATATAGTACTAAGATGGTAAAAAATGACTTTACAAATTATTTGACACCTTAAGGGGCGTCAATAAAAAAACCCCAAAATTAAATCTCATTTGTGAGAGAATGGATATTGAAGTTGTTGTGGTTCCTAAGAGAAATAAAAAAAAAAGGTCGTTGTGATCTTTCAAACCCAAGTGCTTGGCCCCCAACCCCAACGCCAAAATATGATTCAGTCCTTTCCTCCAGATAATTGAACATAACAGTAGATGATCTAGCTAGGAATCATCTACTAGTACACGTACCCCCCATAATGCACCCAATATTCCTCGTACCCCCCTAAGCGGCTCAATATTCCACGTATCACCCCTGCTTTACATCCCAAATGCCAGATAGGTCCAATCCGTTAAATACCACCGTTAGATGCCAATATTTTGATCATTTTACCCTTTGCTCCATTTTCTTAAATCTGAAAAGACTTAATTACCCTAACTTATTTGTTGGACTAAACTAATTGAAAATGACCATTTTACCCTTTGTTTTATTTTTATAAATGAAAAGGCCTAATTGCCCTCACTTATTTGTTCTTAAAAACCTAACCCAACCTAATTACTAAAATGCCTTTACTAGGATATAATTACCAAAATACCCTCATCTTCCCCAAAATCCATCAACCCTCCATCGTCTTCAAGTTCAGCTGTTTCAACGTAGAAATGTTTCCGAGGAACGATGGAATGATTCCATTGAAGAGGTTTTCAACAAGTGAGAGCACCTCAAGCCTGGGAAAACGGCCCAAGCTCTCCGGAATATCTCCGGAGAAGTTGTTTCCGGTGAGGTCAAGCATACATGGAATCTGGCACTTTCGTAAGGAGTCTTGTTGTTTTGGCCCCATGAAAACTGTTGTGTGTGTGAGAGCCAGATTTCAATACCCTTACAAATTTCAGTGGAGTCATTATTCTTTCCATTTCCTCTCAATTTCGATTTTGATATTCACTCAAAGACAAATATTTCGCTAAATTTTCCCAATTTCGAGGGAAACTTAAGGAGATTTGGTATGTCGGAGAGGGAGGATGGAAGGGAACCCATTAAGAGATTCTGGGCAAGGTTTAGATGCTGGAGATTCCGACACGCAGAGATCTCTTCAGGGAGAGACGAGTTGATAGAGTTGTTGAAGAGAGAGATGAAAGAAAGGTTATGGAGATGGCAGAGGAGGGTAGGGAAGGGACCAGCGATGTTGGTGTTAGAAAGGTCGACGGAATTGATGGAACCGGTCACCGAGTCACATTTGATGCCATACCAGTTACATGGAGTCTCGTCTCTGTCGTTCCAGTTGGAGAGTGCTCCGTTTGGATCATCGAAGCCCAGCTTGACTTGTTGCAGGTATAGACCTTCCTGGTTCAGAGACAGAACCAGATTCGGTGAGAAAAGAAGAAAAAACCATAGACGATGGAGGGTTGATGGATTTTGGGGAAGATGAGGGTATTTTGGTAATTATGTCATAATAAGGGCATTTTAGTAATTAGGTTGGGTTAGGTTCTTAAAAACAAATAAGTGAGGGCAATTAAGTCTTTTTATTTATAAAAATAAAACAAAGGGTAAAATGGTCATTTTCAATTAGTTTAATCCAACAAATAAGTGAGGGTAATTAAGTCTTTTCAGATTTAAGAAAATAGAGCAAAGGGTAAAATGATCAAAATATTGGCATCTAATGATGGTATTTAACGGATTGGACCTATCTGGCATTTGGGATGTAAATCAAGGGTGATACGTGGAATATTGAGAGGTGGTATATGGAATATTGAGCCGCTTAGGGGGTACAAGGAATATTGAGTGCATTATAAAGGGGTACGTGTACTTTACCCTTTAATTTAACCTATGTTGGTCACAAATGACAAATGATATGTAACCTATTTTCCAAGGATCGGGCTTCTCTCCAGCAAGCCCGGTGCCTAGGGCTTCATTTGGAGTTCTTCTCTTTTAGCATGATGAGAGAATCAGATATGATGCAGATTCAAAAAATAGAATGACTCTTGTATCTTCCATAATATTTGATGGCTCTTGGGTTCTAAGTCCCTCTGCTTCTGTTGACCTGCTACCAGTATGGTTGAGGTTCAATGGGTTCTATCATCATATAAGTATTTCACATCGATCTTTACTTGGGAGTTTGCCCATTCCAAAGTTAGTCTTGCCCTTTGGTGGAATGTTGTCTAGTTTAAACATTATACCAAGACACAGCTTTATCATGTGGCGTGCTCTGACTTGTACCCTGTCCACGCAGGACTCTATGCCGCATAAGAATATTAGCATTCCAAATTGTTGCCTATATTAGAATGTTGTGGAAGACATCAACCACATATTTACTTAAGAAAGCCTAATCTGAAAGTTCCATGAAGAAACAATGTGGTGATTTCTTAAGTAACCTCTCTTGGTCTTGTTATTTAATTTTTTTTTGCCTTTAGGTGTCTCTAATTCTCTCTCTTCCAATAAAGTGTTTTGTTTTTCATTAAAAAAATAAAAGTGGACTTGCCCATCTGAACACCATTCGTTTCAGTCAGAAGAAGCCAAGTCATGTGGGTCTCAGACCTTATTCCTAGGGATGTAAATGGATAACCGAAATCCGAATCCGAATTCGCATCCGTATTTGTTTAGGGGTATCTGTATTCATTTAGAGATATTCGAAAAATAATCCAAATACTTCAATTAAAATCATCCTAGAAAAAAATCCGAATACTTAATAATAAAAAAGTAAGTAAATAATGATTTTAAGGGTTTTTGAAGATTAAACAAGTTCTAGAATATGATGAAAAGAGAATCATGATCTAAGAGATATGGATTGACAGTGAATTGTATCCGCTAGGGGGAGGAAGGTCTGGGTTACACAAGGCAGAGATGTAAACGGATGGTTGAAAATCCGAATCCGATCCGCATCCGAATCTGTTTAGAGGTATCCGTATTCGGCCAGGGAATATCCGGCTTCGATCACATCTAATCCAAATCCGATCCGAATCCGATCCATATCCGATCCAAATCCGATCCAAATCCGATCCGTTTACATCCCTACTTGTCCCATCATTTAGTTTTCAATCAAATTGCCAAAAAAGTACTTAATTAGTACTTATCCATCTATTTTAATTCCCCTAATTGCGTATTTTATGCAAATTTTGGATTAGTAGTACAGAAAGTAGCAAGATTCTATGGATATCACAAAAATCAAATCACACTAGAAAGACAAATCAATTAAATCTCAATCAGATATGATGAGCTTTTGGCGGGGACAAATCACGTGGAGTATTTAATTTTTTTTTGGTAGAAAATGAGGTATTTAATTAATCGTTTAACTTTTTTAAGGGAAAATGTTGTGTGTGGGGGTTGAGGGATGCATGCCCAAGAAAAGGGTGAGGGATGAAATGACCGCCCCACCCTCATTATAGGAGAAAATTCTGCACCTGAGATGCCAGTGGTCTCATTGACTATTGTGCATGGCCCTTGTGCTCCCCCACATGGAAAGTTTTTCCTTTCTTTAAAACAAGAAAACATAAAAATACTACTATGAAAGGAAGCTGAGAATGAAGTTCAACCACGTTCGCTTTCTCATATCACCTCATTCAGTCTAAACTTGCTTCTTTACCAAACCTTCTCCATTAACTCCATCATCCTCCAATCCCCACTGTTTTTTTTTATATCATTAGGAAGAAATACTTGGTTGCGTGTGATGTGCTCCCAGACACAGTATCGCACCAAATGACCATCTTGCTCTCAGAGATTTCTACCTTTTCATGGGATGTGGCAGTCATTTCGCACGTACTACACACAATCAGGTAGCATTCTTTCTCCCTATTATTTACATAATTCTTAAATATTATTAATATAAAATATAAGAAAGACTGGAAGAGGATTAAAGACCGTTTTGGTAGTGTGGGACCCAGATCCAACACCGACAACTCGTGGTCAACAGTATATAATAATAATAAAGGGCAGGGCCGATGCCCGTGGAAGCAACGTCCCTTATTCCCGCCGTGCACCGGACCGGGCCCCACCAAACTTCATGAGGAATTAATTATTTTTGCTTTATTAACGAGTTAACGAAAAAGTTCAGAATTATGGGGCCCAAATGGATCCCACTTAAATTGAATAAGCATTAGCAAAAATCTCTTACCCAACAAATAGTCTTATAGATCTTCTACATAGTTTTTGTCACCATAGACTAGGGGATGGTCAATTGTTCATCAATTTTGACCGTTTGATCTGATGGTTCAAGTCATGCCATGGCAAGTAAAATTAAAGAATGTAATTTTAAAACACACACTGGACTGTTCAAATGTGTGGACCATATAAACAAGTTTTGGCTGCTATGGATTCCTTTCCCACCAGCTTCCCACTTTAATTGGCTTTCATATTTTATGGATGCAGTGCACCTCCTCACCCTGTTAGTTATTCATCACATGGGAAAAAATAATTAAAACAAATATCAATCAATAATTATTAAAAAGCAAAAGAGTAAATTTTTTAAAAACAATTGTGAGCTGAGCTGAGGTCTTTCATGACGTTTTGTTGTAGATTTTAGTGGAACCCATTCAAGGTTTGATATTAATCAGGTAGAAACGTATAGAAATGGTTAAGAAACATATGAAAATATTTGAGATCTATGCAAAATATAATTTCAAAGCATAAAACCCTATAAAAGATATGTATAAATAGAAAAATAAAGTTCGACTAGACAAGGGCATTCAATTTATTTCAATACATAATACCTTAGTATCACTTAGTATCAGAGGATATGGAAGAATACTTTTAACTGATCGAGCTTGCCACCACAATAATTCGGTACTAAGCGCTATTGCAGATCCCTTAATTGACTAAAACATTAACTCATGATATACAATTCCATATTTAGATTACAATTTTCTATCTTGCTTGATTAGGAAGGCAAGTTAGATAGAAAATTCGACAAGATCGAATAAACTTGAACAGATCAGCAAAACCTGCTAACTTCAATTGATTTTATAGAACAGGATCAACAGATGATACAGATAAATGATTCTATGGGAATGCACTTCACAAAGTGCATTATAAATGTCAAGAAAGAGTTTAATTGAAGGAAGAATAAACAAGATTGTTGAAGGGTATAACTATAACTAATATCATGAACATGTTCGACTTAAGTTTCTCTATATTGAATCCTATCATACTATCTCTTTACCTCCATGTAATGTACTTGAATTGTTGTAATCATCCGTTTGAATGTTTCAGATAAAGAGTCTAAGAGACCTTAACCCAACTTTGAGTTGTTCCCCAACCCCATCTTCTCCTCTCCAGCAAAATTGATGGGTATCTAACATTGAATTCCTACACTACTGACTGGATTAAGAGATGGAATGCCAGGAAGGGTTTCGATGTTTCGCCCATCATCAGCTTCCACGATGGAAGAAACAAGGTGTAATTACATCCAGTTCCATGAACTTTGGTGTAACATCAGTACAATCAGTGCCGTCGTCCATTTGCCCACTGCCAATTGTTGTTGTTGCCTGGTTTAACATGAGGAAGTCTATGACCAAGCCCCTGCTTAGGGAGGTCATGCAACTCCATGAACTGTATTGTCCGTTGTTTCTTGGCTGTACACAACAACAAGAAATGTCAGTGGCCTATCAGACTGAGTTTAAGACTTCCTACTTAAAACATAGAAGCAATGTAACCAAGTTAGGGGATGAATTAACCATTCTCAGCTTGTTGGTATCCCTCTTGAAGCTTCCTCTTAGCAGCTTCAAGTTTTGCTCGGACTGAAATTTCATCTGATGACTTTAATTTCTAATAAGAGAAACTAAGACGATCAGTATTCGGAAATAAATCAATAAATCTCAGTGACATAGAGAACAATGCTTGAACATTAAACTACAGGAAAACTACTTGTGACACTTACATCTTGTTGACCAGACTCTGGCCTCTTCTGTATTCCATTGATATCCATTTTCTGTTGGAACTTTGTTTCACTATTGGATTTGGGCACCGAACTTTGCTTTGGAGGTCTCCCTGGCCCAGACTCAGTATTGGAGGGCTTCGTTTGCCTGATAACAGCTTCAGGTTTCCTCACTGGCTGGCCCTTGCTATCCTTGGTGAGCATATTTGACTCATCCGGAAGCAGTGGTTTCCTCTTTGGGTTATTGTGGCTCTCCATTGTCGTTTTTCTCCCATTCTCCCGTTTCTTGTCGAATTCCCCATTGTTTCGAGGATCTGCACAAACATTTCCAGAACAAGGTTAAAGACGGGAGAATTCAGCAAGAAAGAATATACCAGAGAAAATAATATATTGGAAGCAGAATAGAGAAAAAAATTGACTCACTTCCATCTTCATCCATGCCATCAAAGAACTTTTCATAGGTCCAGATAAGTAGTTCCAAAAAGAACAAAAAAACAACAGATCCCAATCAGTTTCCAACAATAAAAATTCAAACAGGATATTTTTCTCAAATAAGAAAGAAAATTTTCTCTACCTGAGAGAGCTCTATTGAAGTAGTCTGAGTCGAAAAGAATATTCCTTCATCCAGTGGAGGCGAAGGCAGCCCTTCTTCTTCATCAACAACAACAGAAGGGTTGATAGAATCTGGAGAACCTTCTGTTACACTAACCGTACCAGCAACTGCAGCTGCTGCATTCACCCACTCATCAACCATACCCTTCCAGCCACTGCATTTGACAAAGAAATTATGAGTGCAAGTAAGATGTATTTAGCAAATCTACAAACAGAACAAAGAAAAACCACAATAATTTTCACTATGGTTTCTACAAAAGGAAATGAATTATTCTAAGAACCTTAATAGAACAAGAATCAAAATGGGTCCACTAAAATAATTGTGATCAGGTAAGAGGTAATAAAAGGAATCCATCACTAATTTATTATATCAACGAACAACCCAAGAAGGTAGGGAGCTTCCTCTTGGGAGTGGTTTGTAGACTCTAACTCAACGAAGTTATGAGTTGGTCTGCTTTGCTATTTAGGCCTCGTCAAGAACAGCAATAGGTTTGTAGGTTGTTATCTGTTCGTAAGTGGAAAAGGAAGGACTGGGTAATATTAGTCAACTTACAAATGCAGAAGCTCAAAAACAAGCTGACATGAGCTGTGAAATAATAATAGTTGAAAATTTTAGGTGCACATTACTAAGTTAAATCCCAATTTCAACCAGAAGAGGCAAGAACTCGCATTAAGATAACTCTGCTATGAACGTTTGAAAATTTTACTATATGATCCGAGATTGCACTCATTTTAAAGTGACCAGGTCACACAGCTCTACACTCTACAAGAAAAGAAGTAATGGAATAAAAAAACACAATAGCCAGGGGCAGTTATTTCATACTCAATGAGAGTTCTTGTGAGGTGACGAATCTGCTTATCATTATGCTTCCGGAGGCAATTTACTGCCTTTCCTATTTCTGTTGCCTGTGGAAAACAAATTCCAAAGAAGGCTATCAAATTGCAATGACAGAGAGGAAACCGCACACCACATTAAATAGAGAATGTATTCCGACTACTTCGGAGACAGAGTGGAAGTATGATTATAACAACGAATGCAAATTGAAATTTTAATTGCTTGACACAAATAGAAAAAAAACAGGATAGAATTAGATTCAACTCAAACCTTCAATGTATCCACAGTAAGTGCCATCAATTGAAGCCGCCTTAATGATTCAAACAATATCCCACCAGACTGTAAATAGCAGTAATCAAAGCATCAATAATCAGAACTGGAAAACCCACAAAAACTTGAGGAGCAGACAATCAGAAATAAAAAGAAAAACTATAATTGGACACTCCAAGCACAAAGTTATTAAATAATGGGAGCAGAACTTCAAACACACACCCAATCAGAACTGACAACACTGCGAAAATTGAAGCAAGGTTAATCTGATAATCCACATTCCAAAAACAGCAATGACTGTAACCAAACAATTTGAGGACAGATCTAAAGATGGAAATGATCTTCAAACTAATCCTTTGGAACTGACAATCAAAACAACCATGCATAGATTAAACATAAGTTCAAATGAAATTTCAACCTACACCGGAAGAGCTAAACTATAATCCATCAACTTAACAACACATTCCATACTGCCATTTTTATCCGATCAACATAAAATTGAAAATTCAAACTAGGGAAATCCCATTACAGTAGCAATAACAGAAACCAAAATTATCAAAACAAATTGATAGAGCAGTGGTGGTATAGTAAGGGAAAAACCTGATCTTGACTATTGACAAGAATCTCTTTGATCCTCAAGACCTCACCCACAATTAGACTCTCCTCTTCAATCTCCTCTGTCAGAGCCTCGGCTTCATCGTAGCTGAAATTGCTCACCCTTTTGATATCGTTCTCAGTGTTATCATTTGTAGAGCTATTAACTTTGCTCTCCTTCCCAACAGAACCCACAAAATCACCACTACTTTTACAACCACTATCATCCCCTTCTTCCTCCTTTCGTACAGCTAGCTCCACACCATCACATCCAGAACACCGAGTGTATTTACAGGTATAGAGCCGTTCAGCAATTCCATCCCTTCTCTTCTTAAGCTCATTAGGACAATCTGAAGCAGCTACCATTATTGCATACTCAATGACGTTAAAGATATCCGAATTCGTACTCCGAAAGTACTTGCGCCAGTAATCAAGCGAACTAGTTTCCGTAGCCATGTTTGAAATATCGAAGCCGAGGATCAGATTTCTCTGCACCAATTAACGAAAAGAAAGAAGTCCAAGAATCAGAAGGAGAAGATCTTATCTCAATCTCCGTTACGTTTTTTTTTTTTTCGAAATCAAAATTATCAAATACAGTTCCAATCAAGAAAAACAAAAACAAAAGAAACTACAGTAATGAATTGATGAAATTAACTCTTACCCAGATAAAAAAAATTCAACTACAAGAAACTGCTTACTCAAAAAAAAAAAAACCCAGAAGTGAATCTCCGATCAAATTTTATGCAGAAAACGCTAATGGGTTACTTGGTTTTCAAGCTAAAAATCTTGATCGTCATGCAAACAAGAAAAAAGAATTCAGATAAAAGCAAAACTTCCCCAGTTACTTACCCAAGAACTTAAGTTTCTGAACCCAATCAACAAAACTATCCAAATGGGTATCATAGATTATCGCTTAAAATCCCAACCTGGCAGTACATCGACATCGATCCTTCAAAGGAAGGGGAGGAAGAAGCGGGGAATAAAATCCTCCTCCCACCAAAAAACTTAGGATTTTCTCTAGATATGTATTTATTTCTTCAGAAAACCCTACTAATTCAGGTAACCCAACAACAAAAAAGAAATATATTGAATTGGAACCGAAGCACCGGTTAATCGAATCCGGTTTTTAATCTTTATTGGAGAGACTTTGATTTTCTATCTTCTTATCTTTTATTTATTAAAATTTTTCTAGAACATAATTTATTCTGATTAATTTTTACTTATTTCAATATTTTTATTTTTATTTTATGTCTATCAATGTGGATAAGTAGTTGTGTGAGAAAACCGTCTCGTATCGGTCCATGAATCGTCAATGACTGGCCTCTACGTCTTCTTATCCGTCCATTTGTTGACTTCAAAGTGCTGACCATGATTGAATGGTTAAGATTGATCAATCGTGGGGGGGATTATTAAAGTGGGCTCCACTGGTGGAGTGGAGGTGACAGGAATACTGAAAGCTGCGCTAGTGGTTTTGGTTTTATGACTTTTGTGTCGTTGCTGGTTTAGATACTAAAGGAAGGGGTAGTTTTGTAACTGCATAATGTTGCCCATGCTAAAATTTGTTTGACTGACTTCTTTTTGGCGCCAAGGACACGCGGGAACTCGCGCTTAGATCGGGAGATTTTGGTTTTCGATGTAATTTCAATTCTAAGAGTGCCACGTGGCATCCGCATCTAAACTGTCCGCGGTTTCGAGATGTTGCGTACTAGGGCGGTGTCTGTTTGGAATAATTCCTGAAAAACGCTACGAGGGAGACAATTGTGATATCCACGTCAGCACGCATTTTGTAAATAAAAGATCTCGTCCTTAAATTGGGGAAATAGAATCTTCGAGTTTTGGGTTAGTGAGACCTGATCGTCTGTGAACTTGACGCGGGTTATTCTGTAAGATATGAACTGTACACGTGTTTTTTCTTTTTTAAGAAAAAACCAGAAGTCTCCACGGAGGCGTGCCCAGGTGCTGTCAAGAGGCATCCAACGATTGAACTGTACCATACACATTTTGGTGCATGTCTAGGGATGTGTGCGGCATAACCCAACGGTTGACAGTATCCTGAATGTGCTGGGCTCCCTAGAGACAAGCTAAATTCCATTTGGAGGGCTTGTCGATGTATATTATGAGAAAAGGAATGCTGCAACGCAATATGTACCTGCGCCTCGACACAACCATGTGCAAAATGATCATCGCACCCTGGTCCTTTCCACCTTTCCAGGTGGTACATGGATCATTACAAGCGCTGTTGTGCCTGAGCACAGGTACACACCATGTTGCAACACCGGTTAGTGCTCTTTGTCACGTATATTATATACTAGGGTTTGAGTAATCGGCATTGATATCGATACTGATCTGGATCGGTCCATATCAATCTGAATCGATTATGCCTTTTGAAAAATTTGATTATTGTACATTTCTACCCTTGCTCGTACTGATCTATCGATATGGGATTGGTCAGGAATCGATATCAATCTCCACCGATACAAATACGAATTGGTATTGGTATCGATATCGATTAGTAAAACCCAATAATTAAATATCCCCCTATAAAATATACCCAATAAATCTCAATTAAATCTACTTATTTTAGAAACTAATAACATCTCTTATTAAAATAAAAAGGAAACTGTGAAACAAAATAAGACATTCCAAACAACCAACTTGCCATAGTGAGGAAATAGGGAAAGATCTTCACTCCTTAGCTAGTTCTAATCCTCATGCTAGTTCAGTCACTTGATCCTCTATCGCAACACCTTTGGGGGGTGGTCTTGTATGCGCTCATAGTCATCAGCTAGCTGTGCTCTCAACATGTTATCCATTGTCTTGTTAACCACTTCCGTCCGCCCATTAGTTGAGAACGGTTCCAAGCTCTCTCCATAACTCCTTCCAAAAATGACTAGGAAGACCAAGCGCAAAATCCATATTAAACACATTATACATTCTAAACGTATTAAATGCCTTAAATTACATTGCTTAAAAAAAAAAATGAAATCAAAAGCTAAAATTCAAATCCCAAATCGAGGAAATCCTTCTTCCTTTCTTAGTTTTCTTTAGTTTTGGAACCCTAGCCCCATGCCCTCTTCCTCTTCTCTTTCTCCATTCCCAGTCGACTACAACAACGATCGACGAGTGTACATCTAAGGGTATTGAGCCCCCTATGCCCTTCATCTTCTCCGTTTCTGGTCCTAGTCGACTACAATGGCGGATTCTCTCTCCATCTAAAGGTATTGAGTCCCTTTCCCCTGTAGGTACAAAGGATTTTCATACCTCTGTCCTCTTTCGATCCAACCTAGATAGTCGAAGAAGAGAGATGAATATTTATTTTTAAGGAGTCGCCACCTAGATAAGGGTTTAAGACCCATAATATATCCCCCTCAAAAGGGAAGGGGGGGGGGGTCAGAGAATGACTTACAAGTTACAATGGATAAGTTAGGGGTCTTCCCAAACACCCCCAAAAAACTAAGCATCATGTTGCTGTCCAAATTTTAAAATTTAGATGCGAGCGTGTACGAGTACGAAAAACGTTGACATTCGACACGTGTTTATGAGAAGTGTTATCTGGGGGCCAGGCCACGCCAGACACAGTGGGGGGACGAAATGATTGCCCCACCCCCCATGAAAGGCGAAACAGTCTACCCCGAGATGCCAGCGTGCATACTCTCATTGGTTGTCGTGCACTCGTGACCCATGCGCTCCCCTAGAGAACACTCTTCCTGTGTTTATTTAGAGCCCTTTTGGTAACGATTTTGTTCTGGGAATGTTGTTCTTCAACAAAATGATCTTTTGTTGTTTCTCCATGGAAAGATCATTCTTTACTTATTATTGGGCATAGGGCTGCAACAGGGTCGGGTTTGGCCGTGCTATTTAAAACCTCTACCCAACTCTGAGTCCCCTTCATATGGCCCAGGCCTCGCCCTAACTCAAGGCCTAGAAAATCCAACCCTGACCCGATCTCAAGGTCGGGCCGAGCTGACCCTGATTGGCCTTGATCATGGAGTGGGGGAAGGGAGAGATGCATGGACTGGACTGGACTGAGTTGGGCTGGATCAGGGAAAAAATTATCAATTTTACATAAAATAACACTATAATAAAATTTATTATCACTAATTATCTTCATATATAATATATTATATAACAAAATGTGAGTGACATTTAAATTTTATAATATATATAGTATTTCAATATATATTTTACAATATAACTTAAAATAGGGTTGGGTTGGGTTGGGCCGAGCCGGGCTGGGCTGGGCTGGCCTCAGCCCAAGGCCTCAACCCTAGCCCGACCTGACCCTGACTCAAAGCTAGAAATGTCCAGCCCTGACCCTCCCTCAGGGCTAGCTATCTCAACCTAAGCTCTGTTCGGGATCAGGGCGGGTTCGAGCCAACAAGACCAAACTTGAACCCCTAGTTGGGTGTTTGGTAAACCTGTGTTGGAAATGTTCTCGAGATCATTCCTGAACCAACTGGTGTTTGGTAAAACATGGTCTAGAACAACAATTTAATACTATTTTCATTACTTACATAAAATCCATATGCATAATAATGGCTATAAGGTTTGGACCATTTTCATCAATATCCATCTGACCCCATAACAAAAAGTTACAAAAACATCACTAGTCTCCTAATAGTTAAAATATTACATCATAAAGACAATAAATAAAAAATCAAAGTTTCATTAAATTAATAGGAGATGCCATTACTTCTGGAGTTACTATTAATATCCACCTTTGTTAAGATCAAGTTTAGTATTCATATGTAGGGAGGTCAACTATCAAATGGGTTATATGTAACTGGAATATATGACTGAATAGAATATCCTTTTTGTCCTCACTCAAGAATATCTATTTTCAGATCAAGAATATGTCAAATCACTCAAAGATTAGAAGAATAATATAAACATCACATTAATTTTTACTATCATAATCATTCAGAAAAATGAACTAGAAAATTAGTCTGGTTTTATGATCATCAAGGGAGGTTGAGTTGTGGCAGAGAAGATTGATTGGTCATGTAAAAAATAAACATTTGCAATTTTGCATCACAAATCATGATGTTATTTTTTTTTTAATGGGGGAGGAGAGAGGAGGGTGTGGGAAGATGGGACAAGTGACCTTAAACCAATTTATTGATGATTTTCTTTCTTATCTGATCAAACATGTTTAGCCAAGGTATCTAAACTGTTACTAAACTGCACTAATGCCGTTTTTGGATTGAACAAGTGTGTGTAAGGTGTCCAATAATAGCCGTTTTATGGGGTTCTTAAAAAAGAATGTCTCTAGGCCATAATAGCATAGTAGAAATTACTTTACAACATGATCAAACAATCAGATTTAGGAGAAACTTTATAACAAAACACATATATCTCAGATGGTTCCAAACTCTTATTAAATAATCATGTGCATTGCATGTTGAAACTTCATAACATAACATAAATATCCTAGATTCTACCAAAACCCCAAAAAAAAAAAAAAAAAAAAAATAATTTCCCAGATTGAAGGTTTTGAAGTCAACACAACTTCAGATTTAAAGTAATTTAAGAAATGAATCTTGTTTCTAACAAAAGAGGATTAAAAACAGGATATCCCTAAGGTCTATTTAGAAGGATTGTTGCTATGATTTAATTCCCAATATAAATAGCATATAAACAAAATTAAAAGGAAATGTTAATCCCTTCCAATGTCAATTAATTCGAATTTTAGAGAAAGCACATAATTAACAATGAAGATATAACTTAATTGTAGAAAAAAAATGAATTAACACAAGCAACACAATGAATGCAACAAATATGAACCAAATAAAACTGACAATATATGTAACTTCATAATAAGGCCATGGGATCTCCACAGTCAAAAGGTCTCACGACTTACCAGTAAGTATTGAGAGAGAACCACCCTAAATCAATTTCCATGGGATCTCATAATAAGGCCATGGGATCACCTATTGAAGGTCTCACGATTTCTGGTATTAAGAGAGAACCCTAATTAGAAATCTCCTTGATACATCCAATATTCACCGGGCCAATCAACGATCGCCACGTGTCACAGACGACCCGCTCCCAAGGGGAACGAACCGGGGTCCCAGCACCCGGGCGCGGCCTCACCCAGGCGCGGCCACCACTCGGGCGCGGCCTCACCCAGGCGCGGCCACCCCGGGCGCGGCCTCACCCAGGCACGGCCACCCCTCGGGCGCGGCCACACATCCGGGGCGCGGCCTCACCCAGGCGGCGGCCACCACTCGGGCGCGGCCTCACCTAGGCGCGGCCACACATCCAGGCGGGCGCGGCCTCACCTAGGCGCGGCCACACATCCAGGCGTGGCCTGCACCCAGGCACAGCATCGTGGGCACGTGACGTGGGGGCTACCCATCTACGATTGGATCGTATCGCAAAGACTCATGTCACTATCAGGACTCTAGACCGCCGCTTAGAGGTCACGTCACCCAAACGGATTCAAGCACCAAGGACGTTATCACCACACGCGGGTATCTATCCACCAAGGATCCTGATGCCACCAGGACACTCCCTCCCACGGGGAGATGGCCAATCAGGATAGAGCCCCGTTACCCAGGGCCTCTATCCACTCAACGGCACAATCACCATCAAACTGGGACTCTCCACACCGCCATATGCTACTATAAAAGGCAAGGTACACAACCCCATAGGGGACAAAAAAAAACTCATATTGAATAATCACTATTCATCTGTTTGCGCCAGGAGATCCAACTTTGGCATCGGAGAGCCCTAGGCCAGGACCACATCGGTTCTCTCTGTTGACCCCTTGGTTCACTTGCAGCTGACGGCACTCGCAGGACCGCTCGACGATTTCTTGATGCAACACTCCTATTTTCTTTAAAAAAACCACATGAACTCAAAAGGTCTCATGACTTCCGGTGTTGAGAGAGAACCCTAAATCCTAAACCCAAATGGAAGAAAAAATAATAATAAGTAGAAGAGTGTGAGCGTACATAGTTTCCACAATGATTTCTCTACTCACTCACCTAGGGAAGAAGAAAGAGAATGGCAATGACGGAGAGGGTTCCTGCGCCATGTCTGAATCAGACGACTGAGGTTGATGTGCAGCGGCGATGTGCTTCGCTTTCTCCTTTGCATCGGGTTTTCACGAACCAAAAAATAGATTTGTTACCCTAAAATGATCCTTGTAGTGAGAAACATGTGTTACCTACCATGTTTTCTAAAACTAAGCTTTGGAGAAGTTTTGGACCCGATTTGATCCTTGGGTACAAAAGAATGGTTTCAACTTATCAAACACTTTATTCCAATATTCTGTTCCCAAATAGAGTAAAGAACGTGGATCGTTACCAAGAGGGCACTTATAGTTCTATTTTTTTTATTGTTTTTTTTTATAGAAAAAACATTTGGAAAAAAGATCTTTGTCTGAGAGTGTGGTCTTAGCACTCTCTTGAGTCTATCTCTCTCCTCTTCATGTGAAAAGATATCTCTGCCCCTTTGTTTTAAATAGTAGATATAGACACATTGAAGTATTGGCATAGACCACACTCCCGCATAGAAAACTGTTTCACTTATTTTTGTCACATCCTTTTGTCTGAGGGAGGTAAGTAACCGGTGACTCCGAGGGATCTTGGATTTCCTTCGATCCTATCTAAAATCCAACGTCAGCTCAGGTAGTGACGCTGTCTATATCCCCATGCGTATCAAAGGACCGTAAAGCCCCCACATTTACTTGTATTTATCAGCTGCCTTAAAGGAATTATTAGGAGGGTAGTTTAGTCATTTCATATACAACGTAAGTGATTGGATCCCTTAGTACTACTGCACGAGGAACACGTGTTGAATTGGGACCCATGTGAGGAAAAATTGTTTTAAAATTTTCCGATAAGAATGGGAAAAGTGGGTCCCACTCTGTAGTACTTCGAAGCACGTGTACGTGTATGAGAGATGTCAGAGGCGTATAAAAAACTTGTGGGACTTCCTCCTGTCCGTTAACGTGTGGCACACTTGCTATTGACCTTTCTCAATGTACAGGTGTACAATATTGTAAAATTATATGGGCCCACATATATATACTATACTTTTCGATCATCCGTACAACTCATCTCTATCCAATGGCTATGATTGATACCCACCACATTAATTCATTGACCGGACTCACTCCGACATTTTGACATTTTAAAGGAATGACAAACACGGTATCGCTCACTGGCATTAGGCGAACAACCGACCACAAGATTCCTTTCTTGGATTTGATGGGAAAAATGAATCTAAAGAGTGTTAATCGGTTTGGTTTTAATTAGATTCAAAGTGTGAATGATACAAATCAAAATCAAATCTTCCAATATTTCAAATCAAATTCAATTAATAAAGGGGAAATTAATTGCCTAGATCTCTTAGAATAACAAAAAGATTTATAATTACAAGTTACATTCTCAAAAAGATTTATTAAATCCATACTAGAGTTAAAAAAAAAAAAAGTTAAATGAACAATCAAAAATACCTCCAAGATCCTTCTCTCTCCCCTTTTTTATTTATTTAGTTTTTTTTTTTATTTTACTAAAATGTGCACACTATTTTCCTTTCAAAACTATGTATATTATGATATTATATTAATAATGATAATTTTGTACATTTGGTGTATCCTCCATGATATAAATAAGTGCTATAAAGTATGGGATATTATTTCATTATTTTTGGTATAGACTGTTATTTATAGATTTCTTTTTTAAGAATTGGAGGTGTTTGAACTTTTGGCCGATTAATTTCCCTAGGACTCGTGCACGATCTCAAAATACACACGAATTGGGAGGTACTAGGGCCCCCACGTTCACCAAGGAGTTTTGTCTCAAGCGGGTGTGACCCCAAAGGGGAGGTGGAGTTGAACTTAGGACCTTTAGCTTCCTTAGGGCTCGCCCCTTGCCAACTGCACTATCCCTTATACACTATGGTCATATGAGTAAGTTAATACATTATTAGGTAAAATACTCCCCCCTCCCCTCGATTATTACTCAATACCTAGGAGTGGGGTTATCATTCGGACATAATCGAGGGGAGGGAGGAGTAATTTACCCTACATTATTTATATAAGCCTATGCACTATATGGATAGTGACAATTTATCAAAGGGACATGTGTTTTAAGTGGGGTGGAGCTCGTGTGGTCTATGTAGAGAACCATGTGGGCCAATTAGAGACCTAGATTTTAGTGGCTTAGTGGGGGTTAGCGAGGGCCATGTATTTAAAGTCAATAGTTGTCTTTTAGTTGAGAATTTTCTGAACAAATCTTTTGAGAAGAAGAAAGAGAGATAGGGGGAAGACTGCCATGCAAGGTGATGAATCCATGAGAAGTTGAAGATTTCGACAAGGATTTGTGAAGGAAAGAGAAATCGGTTACCTTTGAGAGTGGCTTGATCATATCACTCAGCATTTATGTGTTTGAAGGAGGATTTAAAGTAAAATCACCTTAGAACTCTTGATTTTCAAATGAAGAGTTAGATGATGTAATGAATGGAAGTTTAATGTAGATTAGTTGTCTCTGGAGTTTATTATTTTTGTTAATAGAGAGAACTGGCGAGCATGTCAACGAGTTCGAAATGGATTTGGCGAGTCCGATTGACCTTATTAGACACTTTTGCTTATTTTGGCAAGATGAAGTCAATCGAATGGAAAAAAAAAATTTGATAGAGAGGGAATGGAATTAATGGCTAAAAAATAATAAACAAATAGGAAAACTACAATTCTCAATTCTTAAATGCTATTCCTTGTTATTTATTGTTTTCAATTATCGTGAAGTTTTAGTTACCCTGAACTTATATTATTGAATTTCTAGGTTGAAGCTCTATTCAAGCATTTCTTATTTATTCAAGAATTCTTCATTTTTTTTAATCAATTATGGCATCTAAAAAATTAATCCTATGATGCGACCCCAGGTCCGAAGAATCCTGTTTAGATTCGCTATGGACCCACCCAAATGACAATAGCTAATAATTAAAAGATAATGATAAAATCATAAATATATCTAAAATACCAAACAAGAGAGATAGCATCAAGCAACAAACAAGAGAGAAAACATGATTGTTGAGATTGAGAGTGTACATGGTGCTGAAGCAATTAGGTGAAAACGAGGTCACCTAGCTAAGGTTCCTCCACAAAAGCATTACTAATTTATTAATGGGTGTTGTGATAAATAAGCATCTTTCTCTTTCTCATTTTTATTTTTTTAAAAAGCAGAAGGTAGGTAAAACTTTGAATAATTTAGGATTTTATTATTTATATATAACAAATGTGAGATTAATGACCATAAAAATTTATTATACTGACAACACTTTTAAACTTTATAACAATTTGAACCCCCAAACTTAATAAATTATTCACTAATCAAACTAATTTCTGTTCAAAATGAATTAAAACTAGGTACTTGGGTTTAGCTACCTAACCTATGGATCACATGTTAAGTGAATTTAATGATGATAGATAATTTTGTGAATCACTTGTGTTACATTTATTATTTAGATTTGTTAGTGACACACACATTGATTATGAGCAAGAGCCTCCACATTCAAATAATAAAATGAGAAAAGAAGAGCTAACAGAAAATAAAATTTTAAGGCCAACCAAAGGAATCTAGTCTTCCAAGAAGCCTCAAAAGTGGAATAATGGCTCAGACATGCCTCTTTGAATTTCCATTCTTTTGGTTAATATGTTCGAAAGGGGTCAAGGTATATATGGTGGAAGAATGGTGGAAGAATGGAAGACATGCCTTCCCACTACAAATAAAATGTTTCTCTGAATTTTGGTGATGGTTCCATAGATATTCATACAAACATTCTTATCACATTTTTACCTTAATATATTTATTTTGGCAAAAGCTTTCCTAGTTAGAGGAGTTGATGAGTTTTTCTAGATTATACTTCGTTCAATCACATGGAAGGATGATATGGTAATAATTTCGATTGTTGAGATCATTTGAGCGCTTCATTTCACTGTAGCTTGCGATGTGAACAAAGGACGATAGTATCTACTTGTCTATAAAATAAAAACCATATCATAGTTTGGGAAAAACACCCTAAAATGCACAGAATAGGAAAACTAAGCCCCTTTGTTTTGCCCTTGGTACTTGTAAAATAAGGTGAGGCTCCCCTAGAAAGAAAGCAAGATCATGTTATTCTTAGAGAAAATAGGAAGAAATGGTTATAAACAGTACAGAATAAAATAAGAAATAGGGCGCAAGGTGCATCATTTAAGACTGCGATTTCCCCCATTATCTTGTAAGAATAAGATGACGCAGATGATCTCAGAAAAAGTTGTTTCCAAAATACAATGCCCTTCATACAAGTGTTAAATAAGACTGCACTTCTTATCAACATCACAGATTTACATTTAAATATTATTCTTACCTAAAATTAAATATGACATAGAAAAACCTACTTGAAAAATAGATATTACAAGTTTTCCAATGCGACTGACAGCTCCCAAAAAGACAAAGTAATGAGAGTGGTTTTAAAAAAGAAGAACAAGGAGAAGAAATCCCAAAAGGATATTTATGAGGCTACAACGGATGATATATATGGTTTTTAATGAACACAACACATGTCTCTTTGTCTTGTAGAGACATGACTATGTCTTGAAGAGATAATTTTGTCTAGAAAGTTACATATAAATAGCAATGAGATGCATCTTTAAAAGATATACGACTTACAAAACTCTTCATATACAAATAATAATATTATTCAAATTTGATTCTCATTCAATGGCTTACAATATATATAATTACTCTATTATAAAAGCCAATGATCAGAGTAAGATCATAGCCGTCCATTATACAACATATTTGGATAGATTAATGTATATCATATATGTACATTCACATGTATGACATGTAAATACAACGTACATAGACAGAGGGAGGACGTAGAGTCCTTTGTATAGATCTCAATGCATCCTCCCATCAAGGTGTGAAGGACTCCATCCCCTTAATAAGGATTGTGTTTACTAATACAAATCCAAGTATATATTGAGATGTACTTGGCCAACAAGTAATTGGTCATGTGGGATATTTAATTAATTAAATAAAATTAATTCTTACAATCTTCCACTTAAACCATATAACCATAGTAATCTCAACATAATTCTGAATTTAAACATCATATTGCAATATAAATAACTCAATCTCTTAATATTAATACTATCATAATTCCTTGTATGAACATTTTAAACTATTAATGTGGATCATGACGTTTATTCATCATGTAGTGACATACTCCCTTCCAAAATCACAACACTAGCAACTCCATTCAAACTGGTTCATAATTATCTGCAACTTAATGGTCCCACAAAAGGTATCACCTATCCATCAATCGAGTTGAAGACACACCCTAATCTGGTACTTAGGCTGAAATTTGTTGGGTTTGAGCAAACTGATAAGGCCCAAGTTGAATGTTAAACCTTACCTGGCCCATTTGTTGGGGTTTTTTTTCTTCTTTTTTTTGTTTTGTTTTGTTTTGTTTTTTTATAATAGAATATCGGGAATACGAACGGGTGGATTGGCTGATTTGGGTCATGAGAACCCATTAGAAGAACTTGGGAAAATGGACCGGGCAGGTAAAATGACTCAAATATTTAAAAAAAAAAATTAAAATACCACAAGATTCTATTACAATGAAGTAACATTCTTATGAAACTTCATTTTCAATTTATAAGCGTCTTTATTTCAGGGTAAGTTGCTCAGTTAATCGTTGATCAAGGGTGGAAAAGATCAAATGTATAGAGTTTTTAATATTGCATGTATTACTATATCAAGGATCAAACATAGAAGAGTGGACGGTTAAGAACACCAAGGTACACAAAAGACCAGTAATAAAGATATTGTAAGTTGGAATTACATAAATGGAATTTCAATAGAGCTTGAAGTGTAGAAATGATTAAGAAGTAATTTCTCATGATCCTGATTCAAAGTATCTTCCTATCCACTAATTAAAAAATATCAAAAACAAAGTCATCTTTTATTTATTTTCTTAGTGTCCCCCATCCAACTTGAACTAAATCAACAAAACTTTAAGTGCAAAAATGGGGTCATATTTGCAGCATGCCTAGGAATATTGAATTATCCAATCCAAAAACTTAAGTTGTTAATTGGAGAGACCAACTAGGATACGAGTTGTCATCCAAGAACCTTGACTTAGCATATTCCCAAGAAAATGCTAAAGTTTGTGGAGAAGTTTTTTAGTTTAACAGGTTTACACTTTGATTGTTGAAATAGAAAATAAAGTTTTAATAATTCAACGAAAAAACGAAACTTATCTATACATAAAGGGAGTGTTTGAATGACACCACTATAGGTGTATGTAGAACTTGACACATTCACATGGGGAGGAGAGAGATACACTCATGGGAATGCTAGCGTAGGCCATACTCCAGGATAGAGATTTTTTTCCCTTCTTTTAATTACCCTGTCATATTCATAAAAAATCTTTAAGATAAAGGTATAAAAGGGTTTTCATAAATAATTTGAATGTGACATATCATTGTGTCATTATCAAAAGGTGTTCTCATAAAAAACAAGTAATTATCCAAAGGTGTCATTGTCATTCATATTTTTCAAGTATACATGTGAAATAATACTACTACCCTCATTAAAAAAATGTGTATCATATTAAAGGAGCAAAAAAAGTAAAGTTACAAATTATTTAATACCTTATGACGTTTTAGGAAGAAAATCCCATGCATAAAAGAACATGCAAATCATGAAAGGGTATAGGATTAAATCTACTCTTGAAATTTAACATATTGTTATAGTAAACAAAAAATAACATGTGGTAAGTTTAGACTATTTTCAGATTTACCATTGACACATCACCTTTCCAGGTGACAACCTTTCCAGGTGACGGAGTTTGATGTCAATCTAGAGATACCCTTTAGGCCTATTGCTCAAATAAAATTAAGTTTGTAAAAATGGGGAAAGTTTTTCTTCACCATGGTGAAAGATTCACCCATAAATCTACTATAAACATTACTCTCTTATTTGTTGGAGGTTTATAATATTCGTCACTATTCTCAATTACCTATCATAGCATAATGATAGCCATCGGTGAAGGAATTCTTCCTCTTCCTTCACTGTGACTTAAGGCATAACTCCGTTTGTTAGAGGTTTAAAATACCCTTCAATATTCCTAGGTACCTATCCTAGCGTAATGATGGCCATCGATGAAGGAATTCCTTCTTCACTGTTGCTTAAGGAAAACTCAGTCCAAGGAAAATTATGAATAACCATGAGAAAGAAATGAATTTGGATATTCAATATTGAGCCACTTCCTTTGGTCATTTCGGGTTAAAATTGTATCAAGGAGACCCATCCTAATTCGGTCTCACACTAATCTACATAGTTGGTCTTGCTTTAAATGTCACAAGCCCTTGTATCTTTTAAATTATTATTATAATATAGAGATTCACTAGCCCATTTATGATAAGGACAAGTCATGCTCTTTTAGTATATCGAAATTGATGATCTCCACCCAAAAAAATAAATTACACATGAAGAACCCAATGTTTAAGGAAAATATGTTTAAGATACCTAGCGTAATAAAGCTAAGTCTAAGGTACCCAAACATGAATTATGTTAAGGAGGTGTAAACATATAATGAAACGATCAATATGTCATAAGTTCCTATACCCATAAAAAGATTTCAATTAGAAGGATATATTACAACTTCTAATTCTTATAAATTTAAATAGGGGAAAAGAATGCTACTTGGTCGTGCCCCCTACGCCCTCTCACATGGGCATGTGAAAAAGACCATCCCATACCTACTAGTTGATGCTCATGTGTGCGTTGCCATTAGCCCAGCCGCTGGCACAGTGGCTATACGACCAAGTAGCATTCTTTTTCCCTTTTAAATATTTGGATTTAGGCAATGACCATTTTCATATAGTAGTCTTTTTTTGGTGAAAATTCATATAGTAGTTTAAATCATGACAAAAATCATGGTACAATCTGATTTAAGATCGTACCATTAATGACTTCAAAAGATTCTAATTAGAAAAAATAGATTCAACCAAAAAAATTAATATTTTTAAAATTTTTATTTGGGTCATGATCGTTTAATTAATATTTTAAATTGTGATAAAATACAATTGTATAGTCTGGTCTAAGATCAGACGATCATAAATTTTAAAAAGATTCTAATTAGAAATATATATTTAATAATTCTATTTTGACATTTTTGGACCTTTGATTTGCATCATTGATTGTTAGTTTAGTATTTTTAATTATATGTTTGGATGTTTTTAATAATCCGATGAAATATCAGATTTTTTAAAGAGCACAACCAATGGCGATGCTCCATGATAGTATGTTCCTATTTTCCCTCTCTACTGCTCACTTGATTTGGGAGTCATCATGGCTGAATGGTTGAATTGTATCATTCTAATTAGGATTTTTTTAAATTTTATGATGGTCTGATTTTAGATCAAGTTTGTATGTAATGATTTAAAATGCTAATTGAAGAGTCACGATCCAAATTAAATATACGAAAAGCGAAAAAGTTCTCTAAGCTGTTGGGACAGGGTACACTAACACCTCTTTATCTCTCTCTCCTCCTTACATGAATGACCATTTTGGCCTTCAATATACGATACCGTTTTGTTGCACCTTAATGATGCACTCTCCTTAACTATTTGCACAGAGAACCTTATCCTTTTATAAATATTAAAACATTATAGATGAATCTTATCATTCCAATTAGAATCTTTTTGAAGTTATTGAGGGTATGAACTTAAATCAGACTGTACCACGATGTTTTCCATGGTTTATATATAAATGACCATGATCTAAATCAATAGTAAAAAATTATAAAAATGTGATGTTAACCGAATCCTTTTAATTAAAATCTTTTTGATAAATGTAGAATCTTAGGACATTTTGGGCATTGCATCATCATAGGTTTGCATTTTTTTAATACCATTTGTTCTTGCATACCCTAAACGTAATTTTTTTATTAAGTACCTTAATTATGATTTATCAAAAAAAGCTTTAGTTGGTTGCAAAGAAAATTAAAGAGAAAGGAAGTAAAGATTTGTAAACCAAAAAAGGAAATGTTAGTAATCAATAATCAATATAAATTTATAAACTACATAAATTTTTGTATCATATTTAGTTATGATGCTTTTTAGATGTAATATTTATTTGGAGAGAAGTTTTGTGCACGACCGTGCATGGTACACAAACTTCGTTGGATGAGGTTGAACGATCATGTATTGCACACAGTCGTACTCATCCAACGATTTTGTGCTTGACCGTGCATCTTGCACGGCCGTACACATAGCATTTATTATTTGGCCGTGCACATGATATTTATCTATTTATTTTATTTTTCAAATCCAAGAGATTTAAATGCAAAGTAAAGTGGATTTTTATGAACAAATATGTAATGTCTACACCCTATTTTCGGTCTATTTCGGTCAATAGACAAATAGATCGAAATCTATTTATGTCAAGACTGAATTGTTAGTAAGTGATTGAAAAACGGTCAGTGACTGAAAACAGTCAGAAACGGTCTGACCAAAAATGGTCAATGACCGCAAACGGTCAGTTCAATCAGAAACGGTCAATGACCAAAAACGGTTAATGATCAATAAACGGTCAGCGACTGACGAACGGTTAGTGACCGGTAAACGGTCAACAGGGTGGTTACAACCAACTCTCAAAGAAGTGGGTAGTTGTGAAACTACTTGGTATGCCATGAAATGGATTCCTTTGAATTTGAAAAAAAACACAACAAAGTGGGAAGGTGGTGTAAGAGGTTATGAACAGTTATGTAACCACTTAAAGAGTTCAAATTCAAATTCAAAATGAAAAGTAGAAATTGTTGGAACTACCCACAACTCAATACTATGCAAGTTTAATCTATATATAAGATTTTCATCTTTTACTTGAGGGGGATTGAACATTTCAAAGAGGCATCATGTTCTTAACATCAGCAGGCTACTTGACATCATATTGACATCTGCAGGCCAGAAACAAAGACATCATATTATAGCATCAGTAGGCCAAGGCAACCATGTGATCTACCAACATCTGTAGGCCAGAGGCATCATGTTATCAACATTAGTAGGTTTGAAACACTGGACATCATGTTCAATATCAGCAGGTCATTAGCATCATGTTATCAACATCAGCAAGCCAAAAATGGAATGTTGATCTACCATTTTTTTTTGTTTTTTTTTTTTTTTTTTCTAAATCAATATCAATATCTTTCTATCTTCATCTTTTTCTTCCATTGCAATTTTCATTTTTTAAAAGTCCTTGGATTACCAAGGCAATGGTAGAATCCATCTTCGCCTGCAACAATTTCTTAATAGTTTCTTCATCTAAAAATGATCTCCAGATCGGAGGAAATTGGGGGAAATACGTAATAATTAAAATAAAAAAAAAGATTTAAAATTTTCATTTTCCTTTATTTTAGTTTCCCTTGCACAAAACCAATGGTAAAAGAGTAATAAAATTGTGGGAAAATATTCTCAAGGTACAGACTGCGCCCAAATACAAAATACATTGTGATGGACAAAATGAGTGCCCCACCCCCCATAAATGATGGAAATGCTGCCTCCATGTGTTTGAACGCAGTCTGAACTGTGGCATAAAAAGCATTGACTCTAAAATTGTTTATCATAAAAAATAATAATAAAATTTAGGTATCGAATTATTCCCAAGATATCTCGCTATCTCGCTATCTCGCTATCTCGCTATCTCACAATAGATTATTTAAAAAAAATCTTTTTTTATTTTTTTGTTTTTGGTAGGATATTTAAAAAATAAGTCAAAGTGAAACAAAACCTGATGACCAAAGGGGAGAGAGAGAGAGGAAGAAGGTGTAAGGAAAAGATGTTGGTTTCGGTGTTGAAATGTCCTTTAAGACAAGATCACGAAGAATCCATTCTTATGTAAGAAAAGATCCAACAAAATCTTTGTAAGAGACACGTTCAAGACTGAGAGTCAAATCCATGGTATCAAAACCTTATCGGCATGGATAGACTATAAGATCCGCTAGGAATATAACTTTCTTTTCTTAATTGGACTTAGTGTTTGAAAAAGACAAGAAAGATGAAAAGGTCAGAAAAGATAAAGGGCAATGGAAAGGAAGCGAGGAATACACCTTGGTTTTATTTATTTATTTATGTATGGGAGAATGTTCTTTGTACCGTAACACAGGCTCTGTCGAGGCACATCGTCTGCCACTCAGGGGATAGGGTGGTCATTGCGCCCACCCCCATGTGCTTAGGTGCAGTTTGCACTGCGGCACAGAGAATAGCGCCCCTTTCTTTATTTATTATTATTATTTTTAAAGAACCATTTTGTGCATGTGGTAATGTAGCGAAAGTTTTTAATAATCAGTATCAGTCTTGGGCTTCTCAGCTGATACTAATCTGATATTGATTTGGATCAATACGTATTGGTTGAGTTTGGTTCCTCTGCACGTACCAACAGGTGAACGTGTATGTGAGAGCCAACCACCGGTCCTATTTTTGTCATTTACAAGGGGGAGGAGGGGTTTTTATGGAAACAAAATTAAAATATGATTGACTTTGAGATGTACATTCACCTATCGGTACATGCAGATGATCCATTCTCTATTGGTTTGGATCAGACAGATTTACCTTTGTATTCTTCAAATAATTATATTTTTTTAATCTTTACTTTTGGTTCATATGAACGGTATTGATACAGATCGATACTGATACAAATCGATCGATCCAATACTAATAATGTCGATTTTTTTTTTAAAAATAAAAAATAAAACTTACGCCCTCTCCTTTGCATTTGTATATGCTCTAAAAGTGATTGAAAAGGTGGGGTCAATATTTTTGGAATTCACATGTCAAGTTTTGTTTTGTTTTGTTTTTTGTTTTTTTGAGCCTATCATACCAATTCATGGATGGATATCCCTGTTTATATCTATCTTAATGGTAAGTTTTAACCTCAAATGAACATGGAAAGTGCATAAAATTTAAGGAGAGTTTTTCTTCTACCACGGAAGAAAAACTCACAAATCTAGGTTCATTATTACTTCTCTATTGATTAAAGGGTTGACGTTCTCTGTGCCGCAAAGCAGCCTGCGTTCAGACACATGAGCCTGCCATTCAAGGGGGGTAGGATGGTCATTTCGATCACCCTCATGTGTCTGGACGCAGCCTACACCCCCGGCACAGAGAATATTTGACCTTGATTAAATTATGCAAAGATCTCTACTCTTTTACCTTTATTCTATGAGCATCAGGGTTCACAGTAAAAGAATACGTCATCCAATGTGGGTGAAAGAAAATCACCTCAAAATTTAATGTGTCAAGTAAACAACAAAAATAGACAATCAACTACCCAGATAATTTGTCATTTATCTAAGGGATTTTTTTATTCACATCCCTTAAGGAGTCAAATAATTTGTATCTTTATTATTATTTTTTTTTTAGAATGTTATACATTTTTTTCAATGAAAATAATAGTATAATTTCACATGTGTACTCAAAAAATGTGCATGACAACGGCACATATTCTTAATAGCATAATGATGTCACATTTAACTTATTTTTGAAAACCCTTTTATTCTTTGCTCTGTAAGAATTTTTCTGAATAATACAATGGACAATTAAAAGATATCAATTTCTAAATAGACCTTTAGAGATGTCATTCAATCACTTCTTTTATCTAACTTACTTAGAAAACAAGAGGCATAGTAGAAAAGTTTTGTTATCAATTAAAGACATTGTAAAAATGGTGGGATGCTAATTTCATTCCCTTTCGTAATGAAAAACTGAATGTCCTTATTCCTTATGACGTATAGAATTTCACATGACATGACATGAGTGGGTATATGGGATAGAGGATTACTTAGCATAATTATTAGTGTTATATTTCAGCCAAAATGAGTAAGGAGCATCTCAAAACTGCAAAAATGTTACTTTGTGTTTTTATAGTCATTTTTCTTGGAAAAGTCTCTCTCAGCTACCGGCATAGAATATGCCAGCAGTCCGTCTCTCCTCTCTCCCGTTGGCAAAGTGTAGAACCACAGCCAGAGAAATTTTATTAGTATGATGGTATAGAATCGTATATCAAATGGATCCACTCATGTCTAGGGATGTAAATGGATCGGATTCAGTTCGGATATAGATTGGATGTGATCAGATTCGGATATTCCCTAACTGAATACAGTTACCGCTAAACGAATTCGGATGGATTCAAATACGGATCGAATTTGGATTTTAAACCATCCGTTTATATCTCTGCCTTGAGTAACCCGGACCTTCCTCCCCCTAGCGGATACAATTCACTCTAGGGGTGTCAATTTGGGATCGGAACCGGGAACTGTCCCAATACCGTCCCGCTAAAACCCGGTACCGGACCGTCCCATTTACTAATGGGACGGTACTGGTATCTGATTTTGGTACCGAATGATAAGTGGGACAGAACGGTTTTGGGATGGGATTCCCAATGGGACCAGTACCGAAATACCAATTAGGTACCGGATGGTACCGAAACTACTAGTACCGTTTAAAAAGAAAAGAGTTTATAAGATCTTTTTTTTGAAAAAAAAAAAAAAAGGGTATAAGAATTACGACTCATTAAGGTTTCACTAATTGCCTTTTGAATACGAAGAGGAATAACAGGTCAACAACCGTAGCTTGAAGTCTATCTTCACAGAACCTGCTACAGTGTTACTCCCTCGACTAACTACATTTACCAGGTTCTTCCTTTTTGCACAACGGGATTCGTCCATTTTGTAGGACTTCTCTAGATTTAAAAAAATGAGAAGCTTATTACATGTGATCTTAGGGAGTTTTTTTTTGGTAATAGTGATCTTAGGGAGTTTGAAGTTTTAAGATTTCATAATTTAAGTTGTTTTATTAAAAGCAGTAGACAACTTAGATTTCATGATAGTGAAAAAATTCCACAACACTAATAAACCCGTCTCGTTAGAAACAATTAAACTTCTTCGTCCTTTTTCTACAGTGCCTAGAACCGTTTAAGAACCAGTACCATCCCGTCCCGCTAGTAATCGGGACTGGGATCTAGATTTGGTCATGTTAACTAAATGGGACGGTACTGGGATTGACACTTTTGGTACCAGTACTGGTACCGTCCCGTCCCAAATACTGGGAACCGTCCCAATTGACACCCTTAATTCACTCTCAATCCATATCTCTTAGATCATAATTCCTTTTTCCTCATATTCTAGAGCCTTTTGAATCTTCAAAAACCCTCAAGATTATTATTTACTTAATTTTTTATTATTAAGTATTTAGATTTTTTTTTCCGGACAAATTTTTATCGAAGTATTTGGATATTTTTCTAGATATCTCTAAACGAATACAAATGTCCCTATAAATGGATACAAATGCGGATCAGATTCGGATTTTTGGATATCCATTTACATCCCTACTCATGTCCTACGGTCTTACCACATACATGGCTAGTCATCAACTGCTTAAGTGTCACTAAGAATAGTTACATTTACAAAAGTCACGTTATGCTTTGCCTAAGAGTAGTATAAGGTAGATTTTTTAAAATTAAATTTCTTACTTTTTAGAATTAATGTGGTTTTCACACACATAAAAGTCTAGAAGTCATTCTAGCACAATTGATGGACTGACTGATTTTTGTGTGAGTAGCTAGAAGCTGTCCGGCCCATTATAAGCAAAGAGGTCAAAGAAGCCAGTTCATGTGTGAAGGAGAGAAAGAGGTCAGTATGCCCTGCCCTAGCAGCGCAAAGAACCTTTTCCCTATTGGTTTTTCCGGTTCCAAACATAACCTAATAAAAAAGGGGAAAGAAATTTATCCTCTCCAATTTCTTTAAGTGGGGTAGTGTGGCAGTGCTAGGTGGAGATATCGACACAATATGGACCGTTGAATGCAATAGCTGCCAAGTGTCAACATCTCCACCTAGCACTGCCGTACTGCCACACTTTAGGAATTAGGATAATAATGTCCTCTTCTCCCATCTCATTGAATATATATTTTTGCTTCCTACTTTTGGCTTGACGTGTAAGATATCAAGATAAACGGACAACATATATAACTCTCCCGATTAAAAATCATAATCTCCACAGTACCACTTGCTATTAGTAGAGAGGGCAGTATTCATAGTTCAGAGGAATTCTATCTTCACATGAAAAAAACCTATATACCTCAAAAAAGAATGTATCTAAACCCAATTATAGGTGGGCCACAATTAACAGATTACTATTCAAAAGTAAGCTATACCTAACATATTAACCAAGGAAGTTTCAGCTCTATATGCTAATCCCAACCATATATTTCTGTATTTTTTTGGATGGTAAACCAAATCTCATATTAGAAACTTCCAACTTGAAGCAAATGTAGATAACATATTAGGGGGCCCTAGATCCAACTCAAGCTCTATGGCCCAAGGGTTACTAGACTACAATACACTCCACCGTCGCTAATTGGCGCTCTCCCATACATGTATCTAACGATATACAAAATATGTACATGTAAGTATAGGTACCCTACATGAGGCCATGCAAAAAATCGAAATGATAGAAAAGCTCACAATGACATAAGCTTGCGAAGGTCATCGACGCATATTTGTTTTCGATCCTTGACACCTTTTTTCCCAAAAGCCTCTCGTGCCAACTTCTTCTTCCTCTCCTGCAACTCCAATATTTTCTCTTCAATGCTATTCCTCGTGATCAGCCTCACTATTGTCACATCTTCCTTTTGTCCAATGCGGTGCACTCGGTCCATGGCCTGCTCTTCAACTGCTGGGTTCCACCATGGCTCCATTAAGTATACTCTTGATGCTACTGTCAGATTTATTCCTGCACCTGAAGCTTTAAGGCTTGCAAGAAGTACAGTGGGTGACCCTGGACTGCTGTCTCCAAACTCTTGGATCACTTGTGCTCTCTTCTTTGCAGCCATTGATCCATCCAATCGCAAGATGTTAAAACCAGCTTTTTTTAGTGGCTCTTCAAGTAAGATCAACATCTTTCTGAACTGTGAGAACACCACTGACTTCGTATTAGGATTTTCAGCTCTAGATGCCACCAAGAGTTTCAACAGGGCAGAGACTTTCGACGAGAGGGTTCCCCCAGAAGAACTCCCCAGGTTGTCGCTGTCAGAAAGATCTGGTGGAGCTGAAAAGAGGTCTGCCTCTGTTAGTGGGCGGCGGCAGAGAGGACAGCTGGCATTCGGGTGTTTGAGAGTTCTAAGTATGCATGCCCGACAAAAGATGTGAGCACAGCGTGTGATGATGGTATGGATCGGTGGAGAAATGCAAATTGGGCAGTCGAAGTCATCTCCATCTTGTAGCAAAGTGACCATCTTTTTCAACAATTCTGGGTTATTTGATACATCTGAATGATTATTATAATGCATTAGTAATAATCCAACCAAGTGAAAGCAACAAAGGCAAGAGAACATTAGGATTTTAAACACAATCTACTAGGAATAAGACCAGTCATCCTATAATTATTGAGGAATATATGTTAGAATATAGGGGTGACCTTACCATGAGATAGTATCAGTTCCCTCCTCACTAGAAATCTACATTAGGTGCATATATATCATTCGAATATAAGTAACCACCATTAACGATAATTGACTTTAAATAACGAAGCATCAGACGCTTTTACATTCACACAACACAGCATAATACAAGGTACTGTACTACCATAATCAGTGAAAGAACTACATTGTGATTGATCAAAAAAAGTTATAGAAGATCAAATGTCAGTCAAATAGCTTCTCAAAGAGGGGCAGTTGCAGAGACACCCGATTGAAATGCTTCTTATGATGAGTAGTTCTCAATCAATATAGCAAATTCATCCACAACATGGCTTGTGATGTCCTGCCTTAACAGAGAAAAGTAGAAAAGAGAACAAAAATTAGACAAAAAATAAAAAGAGAACAAAAATTAGACAAAAAATAATGCAACGTGAGCATTTCCAAGCTAGTTGCCTGACCAAAGCTATCTCGTTCAGAAGAAACCCAGGAGTTGGGATTAGAGAAAATTAGATGTGTAATATGACCCTCATTACAGTTACCAAGACGTTCTGAAAATGCACAAGAAGAACTAAAATCCTCAACTGTATCCAGAAGTAGATGTGCCATACAATTTGGATTCTGATGTTTTAGACAATGCAATTGATAGGAGGATGCTTTTGGTTCTCATGAAGGAAATGTATATTTTTCAAACCTATTTCACAAGTACTCAAGTCATGATGGAAAGATGGGAAGATTTCCTGCCTGCAAAGCTCTCTAAATTCAATAAATAACAATTTCCAATGGAACTTGAAGCAAAAAAATATTAACAGTCAAGTATTCAAAAGAAATGGGGCAGACATATTGATCTTTGTCCACAAGGACTTATCTTACAGGGGAAAAAGAGACCGACATAAGAAATATCAAGAATTCCTAGTAAAAATAAAAAACAATTCTTTCCACAGCTTCTTTTTTGTTTTATGGGGGGTGGGGGGGAGAAGAGGGGGGAGGGGTCGTTCCATCGCTATTTTTTTCAAGGGGGGGAAGGGTGGGTTGGAGAAAGGGGGAGGGGGTTGGGGTAGTGGCAGGTGTGGGAGAGGTCTTTTTTCTTCATGCTGACCTTACCAAAAGAAATGGAAAAGCAACTAAATTTCAAGGAAAGTGTCAACAAAAAATTTCAGCAATCCTAAAATTGTAAAGCTAAGAAGAATTTTAGACGGTATCTGTTCAACTAAGGCTCTCTTTGGTATAGTTTAAATTTATGTTTATCTGACACATGAACATAAATAGATGTGTTTGGTATGATTTATGATCCCTATTTCTCATTAAAATAAATCAATATAAGCATAAATTCATAAACAGCTCGAGAGTTGTTTATGATTTATCCCCATAAATTGTTAATGTTTGTTTATGTGGGTACCACTAATGAACATGTGCACAATTGCTACTTAAGTGCATAGTTATCAAGGCGGCAAGGCGACCATGGCGTTTGAGGGCCTTCATAAGTGCCTTGGCGATAGGGCGGCCGTAAGGCGTCGCCTTGACGAACAAGGCGTTTTAGTGTTCTTTTTTTATATAACCATTTTATTAGGCACAAATAGCATATTAATTTTTATATAATTCTACTTATATACTAAATAAATATGAAAGAATTGAAGTATATAATCAAGGAATTGCAAAATAGCATAATCATAGAATTACAAAATCAATGAATCACATAATTACTCACTCACATGATGTTAGAATTATAAACTCACATAATCACCGAATAAATAGTTACATAACCACAGATTGCATAACTTACAATAACACATGCATTTCATAAATTATACTAAGGAATGCACAATTTACATTGAATTGCAAAAATTACAGCAACAGCCACTCCGGCAGCAGCCAAAGCCACCGGCCATCACTAGTAGAAGCCAGCCACAGAAGAATAAGGTATAAGAGAATAAGAAAAATAAAAAAAATAGATGGTCAGACATGGAACAAAGAAGAGGAAGAAGCTAGAAGAATAAAAGGAAAAAATGCAGCTGCCAAAGCCACCGGCCAGTGGCCTGAAGAAGTGAAGAAGTGCTGCTGGCCGGAAGAAGAGAAGAACTGAAACCGAAAAAAAAGGACACTTGCTGCTGGCCGGAAGATGCTGCCGGAATGCCTGAGTAAAGGAAGACAGCGGTGCCAGAAGATGTAAAAGGTCACCGCTGCAAAAGGAAGAAACATAGAGAAGGTTAGAAGAAGGGTTTAGACTTTAGAAGAAGAAAAAAAACGGCACAACACTTCCTGTGGAAGCTGGAGATGTCGCCGGTGGGGGTGGAGACTGTTGACAGGGTAATGGAGATGTCGCCGGTGGGGGTGGAGGCTGGAGATGGTTAGAGAAAGGGTTTAGACTTTAGAAGATAGAGGTTTAGAAGGGAAAAGAAAAAAAATAAAGCACAATACTTACCTTCAAGGCTGGAGATGTCGCCGGACGCCGGTGGAGGTTGAGGCTGGAGATGGAGATGTCGGTGGAGAGTGGAGAGTGAAGAAGTTAGAAGGGGTTCAGATTTTTGAAGGAAAAAAGAAGAAAAAAAAAAAAGCAAAATACTTACAAGGTTGGAGATGTCGTCGCCTCATCGGATGTCGGTCGAAAATGGGGACTGAGAGGGAGGAGTGAGGTCTGAGAGAGTCACGACAGTCGCCTTCGCCGCTGTTCCTTTTTCTCTTTTTTCTCTTTCGCAGGTTTTCTTTCTTCTCTTTTGGTTATGGGTGAGACGGTGAGGAGTGAGGAGGACTTTGGTTTTTTTTTTTCGTTTTTGTTTGGCTTAGGTGATTCCATGTAACACAATATACAGAAATAATGTATACAAGCCTATGAAAATATAAGAAATAGAATAAAACTTTACATATTTTAATTTTGTTTTGTTTTTAAATGATTCGGTGTATCGCAATGTAAGAAAATCATATACACATAACCAATAAGAACATAGAAAAAAGAATAAAATGTAAAAAAATTAATAAAATAATGAAGTAGCGCCTTTCCACCAAGGCGCCCAAACGCCTTGACTCTTCAAAACCGCCAGGACGCCCAAGGCGACGCCTTAATAACTATGCTTAAGTGAGGGTAAATTGGTAAAATTAACAAAAATTAGAACAAAGCCTTTCTTTTGCCCCTCTCTCTCTCTCTCCAACCCCACCCTGCCCCCACCAGAATACATATTATATTCTTCACTTAAGCATAGCAAACCTATTTTTCATTATATTATCTATCATGTCTAGTAGTAACCAAATGATTATTGTTTATAGTCCATAACCAATTATCATAATTGATTATTCATAAATAGGTCATAAATATAAATATAAACTATGCCACGGATAGCCTAAGCCTTATCTCAACTAAATGGGTTCAGCTAGACAAACCCAGATTCACCATTTTTGAGTCAACTCTACATTAAGTCATGCTTAGACACTATCTTGAAATGAAAATTGCACACTTTGGTTCTTATCAACATTCCAACAAATAGCAACTCGAATAAGATCTTAAATACCAGGTGATTCCAGTTTTCTAGAGACAAAATAGAAGATAATAAGCATAAATAAACACCTCACCATTGGAAAATGCAAGGAAGCTTTTTATGAATTAAGTGAAAGAATGTTGATTGCAAGTACATTACCTTCAAAGCTGTTAGACGAAAGCAAAGATTTCATATCAGGAGGACACAGGGCCACATCAACACAGATTTGACGAAGTCGTAAAATAATACTGAGTACAGTTGAATAGTTGTGCATGACATTATCAATGTGAATATACTCCCCGACCACTTTCTTGGCGACTGCTTCTATCTGGTCATACTGTTCACGTTCTTCAGGGGAGAGCTCCACAAAACATGTCTCAAAAGTTTTAGATGGCAGTTCAATCAAACCCTTGTCCTTTGTTCTTCGCAATGAAATGGTTGCCATTAAGATCTAAAATAATTAATAAAAAAAAAAGGAAGTAAAAAATTAGTGACAATAGCATGTCAATCAGCTGTAAGAAGAATGACAATATAACACAGGAACCCAAATGGCATAGGAATGAATTAGTTTCAAATATGCCTATGATTTGAAACAAGAATTTTAAAATATCAATGACCATTCAGAGATTATAATGACTGAAATATGTCTCTTATTTGAACAAGAATTTAAAACATCAATGGCCTTTCAGAGATTATGATAGACACACATCTGTTAACTCCCAAGTCACATTTTATCTTTTTAAACTCCCATTGAACAAAGAGGGAAAAATTTTCTTTTCAATTCATCAATGATCAGAATTTTCTGAAACACTTAAAGTACACAAGGTACACAAGCTTGTGATTAATGGTGACGAGAAGAAAATAGTGAATCAAACTTTAGAAAAGGTGCTTGGAGGCTCCAATTCTTGATGGCTTTTACAAACATGTCACTCTATCGCAATCCATGATCAATAACAATAATCGACTCACTTTCCAAAAAAAAAAGTTTAGTGTGCTGCAGCTACGGCTATTAGCAAGCTGACAACTCGGCTTCACTTGAGCCAACCCCAAACTAACCATGCAGCTCCGCCTGAGATGTATAGTCAGTCTGAGTGAAAGCAAGCTAGGTCAAACTTGGCTTGGTTGAACAATGCTATTAACTATTGAATTACATAACGCAAGGCAATTTTAAGTCTATGGGATATATTAAATAAATAGAAGCTGTCTGATCTAGGAAACCTTAATTTATAAACAAATACAAGATTGAGCATGTAAGGTATTTAAAAAAACAAACTATGAAACTAAAGTTCTTTGATCTGGGAAATTTAAGGTTATAGCCCTCTTTTATTCTACCTCTAGAGTAAATATAACCCTCTAATTTGCAATACAGTAAGCATGGAATCAGTAGTCACAATTGAAACTCATTCCTCTCTCATCTGACCTCACCTTTAAAACTCCAGTTTAAGATCTAGGTTGTCTATAAAGAGGAAATGGCTCTGCATTCTACTTGGCATTCTCATTTTCTCATCTCCTTTGCACTGTAAACTCATTGACTGAAATCACTTCTGATTCTCTTAAACCCTTGTGACTGCAAATATTTTCTGTTTGCTCTCAAGTAGCCACTTAATCCCATCTTCTTCACTCTTGTTTTTGTGTGAAATTTTCCTTCTTTTTCCCCTTCCAATTTTTTGGTTCTTTTTTTTTTCTATATTTTGGAAGGAATCCAGCTCTGGGTTTTGCTGTCTGCAATTAGGGTTGAGGTGTTCAATATTTTATTTGGGGGGGGGGGGGGGGTGTTCGGGGCCAGGAGACGGAAAGTTTACTAGATATCGGAGGAACAAATTCAATAAGTGGACCTTGCAATGGGCTTAACAATCAGAGCTGACTAGCTGAGCCTGAGCATAATAAAGAAGTAATGATCTCAAGCAAAGCTCGGCTCCTTCATAGCCCTTACTGTGACATAAGTATTCTTCTATACTCTACTGTTTCTTTCTAGCATCCTTTTCTTTCCCTACAATGAAGTTCTTATCAGTAATAAGAAAAAGTACTGCTTCATTATAGTCTAACTTTCCATTTGGCACTAGCACAAGATTCAAAAGCAAGCTTCATTGCAACAGTAGGGCTGCAATTGCCAAAATATAACAGGTACTGAGTGTATGAATTGGCAAAACCTAACAAGAGAAGGGAAGGGGTGTCAAATTGGAGTTGAAGTACATCTATGTAGATGAAAATAAATAATTACATAACATTACAAGCATTACATATTTTAATAAATGGAAAATATGATTAGCAACAATGTTCCCAACTTTTTAAAATGGTATGAAGGTGAGCATCAGTGGGGTTGGGCGTGCTGGGCAGAGAATAGTTAGACCTCAACCTAAGAACAAGCAAACAAAAGCCCAAACCAAAACTAACTATGAGTTTTTACTAGCCAGCCTGAGCCCAACCCAAGCAAAATATTTCAGGCCCACAGCCAAACTGAGTCTTTTTCACAGGTTGCATCCCCCCCCTTCCTCTCTTCTGTTGGGCTTGGATGGGCTTTTCAGCCTTATAGTATTAGGCAAGCAAAGCATTCAATTGTTAGCCAAAGAATAAGAAAAGGAACAATATTATATATATGAGGACAATAGTGGCTGTATATGATCAATTAAAATTAGCATTAAATAGACCTTCCATGTCATCATATAGGGCTAATACTAGTGTAAATAATAAGCAACTAATCAACTGAATTAGGTACTAGTCGGGTGTAGTGGCTGGTCAAGCGACACAAACAAACTGGTCATTGACAAGTGCAACATCATCACTTGACCATCTTACATATGCTCTTTAACCTGAAGTATAACTTGATATTATGGTCCTTGTTGTATAAATGTTGTTTTGCTTGGATCCATGAAGCCGACCCCATTAAGTTGGGATAAGGCTGAATTTGTTGTTGTTGTATAAATGTTGTTTCCCCTTGTTACAAGGGTAGATTATTTTGCATATGCTTTTAGCTTGAGGTGGTAACTTAATAATCTTTTCCTATTTCGTATATGTTAATGTACTGTTTAACATGGATTTTTTTGGTAAATAACAAAATTAGAAAAGAAAGAACTATGACCTTTTAACACTTCTTTTTTTACTATTGCCTTCCATACAGTATATAGTATATTAGTATGCAAAGGATTATCTGTTTTGTAATGCCCATGTGTGTGGATCGAAAACATAGCTCATTCCTCAACTAATTAAATCTAAGCCTAGCAGCCCAATACCCAAAAAATCAAGGATCGAGATCTGAGTTTTGGACCTGGTTTGAATCAGGCCCGAAGCCGAGATATGTTGGATCTCATTTCGAGGTTTCGGCCCTGGGTTTCGTTTTGGCCACAGGTTTGAAACCAAGACAACTCGGAGATTTCAGTCAATTTTGACTGAGATTTAGTTCCATGCAAAAAATCAAAATGAAACACAAGTGTTCACAAGATTGGGCTTGGGTGAAATTGGATAAACCAGCCCAAAAGCCCAGCTGTAGATGGTATATGAAGGGTTGCACCACAGACAGGATTTGAGCTCATAACTCAATTTCAACCACCCCCACCCCCCCAAAAGAAAGAAAAAAAGAAGCTAAAAACTTAGCATTTTTCCTCTCCTTATAAGTTGTCATATGCATATAGTGAAGGACAAAGCAAACACAAAAATGTTACCTTTAACAAATGGAGTCCCTACAGGAAAATGGGGAAGAAATATTGTCTACTAGATACAAATATTAGGCTGTGAAAAATGAAAATAAGAATAATAAAAAATAGAAAGACAAAACAAAACGAAAGTAAACCTAGACTGTCACACCAGAGTCTAGAGTGCTGGAAACCAAGAATTTGTCCCATACAGGTGCCATGTAACAACAATTAGATTAGGATAGGTTCCCTCATTATAGTTAGATTAGGATAGAACCCTACCTTCTCTCCCCTTCTCATGCATTGTAACCTATCAATCATATGGTTTCTAGATTTGTGCTTCCTCATATATGTAACAGAACAACATAGCACAAGATCAGAATTCATATAAAAATAATGTAAAGTCATCCTTCCAATGGAACCAATGAGATCTCCAACAAACTCCTTTGCACCCATTAAACTTCCAAAACAATATTGGAATTAAAGCTGTGGGAAGGGGAGCAGAGACTACAAATATCTGTCCATATGTGGCTAGTACAAAAAACACTCTAAGAAGAAGTGATTTCGAGATTCCAAACCTAGCCAGCAGAAGCAACAAAATGGGACGACCTGAATCTTCCTTTTGATAATCTGGTCAGTCATTGGAAGAGCATCAAACAATGCATCTCCAAGATGTAAAGGGCTGCCGATGGATATTGAGACGGAATCGCTTGGCTTTAGCACATCCCACTACGGGAGCAAACCGACAAATTGAGTCCCATGCCGACTTATAAGAGAACATCCCTGACTGGGAAGCCTTCCAGATAACTCTATCAAGATCTGCCAAGCTTAATCTCCTTCTAGTTGGAAGGGCAGCCCATATTTCAATGAGATCTGAATCTATAGGTAATGCGGGACAGAAATCAAGAAGAAGATTGAAGGAGGTAGAAGATGAAAACAGAGGGGGAGGGGAGAAATCACACAGAAGAAAGGGGAAGAAGGAGCCGTGAGAAGAAGAAGAAAAGGGGGGGGGGGGGTGTGCACACGCACAAACTCACTTTTTTAATTCATTCTTGCATTCATTAATTCCAATCTCTCCTGTATTACATGCTTATAAAGAAGAAAACTTCCTTACATGAAAATAGAAACCCTTGCTAACTAAAATAAATTCCTAAAATACTACTAAATCTAAAAGACCCAAGTCTGGTCCAGTTCATCTTGATCTGGGTTCACAAACAGGTTCGGGTCAATCCATCGAAATTGTTGTGCATCAACTCTCCCGATGTTGAGAAAAACTCGTCCACGAGTTTTAAAAAAGGAGAGGATCAACACCACTCGATCAACAGCTTGGATGGGGTGAACGTATGGGTGTAAGCGTAAAGACAAGGATGACACTCCTCAAAGTACTTCAAGGGGATGACGAATTCTATGTGCCCAACCTTAACATCGTCGGACATATTCATAGGGCCATATGTGTCACCTTCCATTGTGTTCTTGACCTCCATAGTTTCAATCTCAAGCTCCTTAGGATCATCTTGGCTGGTCAAGATCATCACAGTTGATAAAGGGCCAAGTTCCTTGGTCTCGACCTCATTGTCCACTAATGTGACCATCTTGCTTTCGACGTCTTCCACATGAGTCTCGGCAGCAGGAACTTCGCAGGCTGGATCTTCCTTGAAGACAGAAATTACTGATACTTCTACATTCTCAATTAGCATTGCTTCAATGTCAGGCTCTTCAGGGACTGTCCTATTAGCAAGCGGGGCAGCCATTTGCATTTCATGGATAACTGGAAGGGTTTTCAAGACCTCTCCAATCTGTTGAAACAAACGATCCAACCGTTCAAGTCTCGAGAGCTCTTCATCCTATGTTGATTTGTTCGTGAAATCCCATGACTATTCAGTATTGCAGTTCACTTGTAACTCACTTAGGCATGAAAATTGGATGTAAAGTGCACAACAGTCATCATAAATATTACGGCCTTGAAGAATATTCCTTGTTGAAACGGCACTCAGGAGTGATTGATACTGGATAAGGGCTTGAGAACTATCAGATTTATGAAATATTGTCCTGATCTTTTCCACAAATCCATAAGGAGAAAATACCTACTGCAGTGCTTCCACTGTTACAGGATATAATAGGTGATGGATTGTAACCAAGAGAATTCAGTTGCATTGTATCTGAGTCCTACTATTGGTCAATTCCCGTAAATATGGTGAAGTATAGAGCATTGATGACACAATTGTAAATACAATGAGATTTATGATATCAATGGCAGAATTGTAATTAAACTGAAATTGCTAAATGGATGGCAGATTTGTAATTAAGGAGAGTCAATTAAAATTCTGAATGACACGTGAGAGATGGGGGGGCAATTAAAATAAGAAAGGACTGAAATAAACTAAAGGACTAAAGTGGGGGTAATATGGGAAAATGGAGAAGCAATAAAAGGAAGGAACCGTGAGAGGGAGGGGAATACTTGGAAGGACATAAAAATTTTGGACAAGAGGAATATAATAAGAAGGGAAGGGTACCTTTAAAAAAAACTTAAGAAATAAGGGTTGAAACAACCCACGATCTGATTTTGGCTGTCTTCAACCTTGAGAAACAGAACCAGGCGGAGCAGGGCTTCACGATTCTTCTGAGATCTCTCACATCTAGAGGTCTTTCGTTCTGAAATTTTGAGAGTAGCAACTACACCCCAAGGCCTATCAATTGCACCAGCAACCAGCAACCAGCGGGAATAAAGTAGCAGCAGGGGAACCGAAGAGACCTGAAACCAGATCTGGCGGTAAAACAGAACCCAGTATGAACCAGACTTCAAGGCTTTCAAAGGGAGAAGTATATGGGGCCAAGATTCAGGGGCTACAATCGTCAGTAGATGGGCTTCCTTCGATCCAGATTTTGGAGCCAATTGACCAGGCTTTATCAGTCAGCGAGGCTCTCTTTTGACGCTAATCTGATGCAAATTTTAGCGCAGAACAGAGGAGGTCTTAGAATATATTAAAAAGGAGAAAGAAGAAGAATAGAGTCAGGAAAAGAGATCACAAGCGAAGGAAGAAGATGGGATCCTTCGGCACTGATACCAGATAATGCGGGACAGAAATCGAGAAGAAGATTGAAGGAGGTAGAAGAAGAAACCAGAGGACTGATACCAGATAATGCGGGACAGAAATCGAGAAGATTGAAGGAGGTAGAAGAAGAAACCAGAGGGGGAGGGGAGAAATCACACAGAAGAAAGGGGAAGAAGGAGCCGTGAGAAGAAGAAGAAAAGGGGGGAGGGGGTGTGCACACGCCCAAACTCACTTTTTTAATTCATTCTTGCATTCATTAATTCCAATCTCTCCTGTATTACATGCTTATAAAGAAGAAAACTTCCTTATATGAAAATAGAAACCCAACTAAAAATGGAAAACTAAATATCCTAGGAAATATATCAAATCTAAAATTACCCAGATAATACGTGATCCACCCAATCTCCTAAAATAACATAAAATAAAATAAAAGATATTATCTTGCTAAATAAAATAAATTCCTAAAATACTATTAAATCTGAAAGACCCAAATCTGGTCTAGTTCATCTTGGTCTGGGTTCACAAACAGGTTCGGATCAATCCATTGAAATTGTCCTGCATCAATGGCCATGGGTCCAACTCCCCATCTCTGATAACCGAATTGACAAGAGCCATCCTATCTGACCCGACAACATATCGAATATGATCACTCTTATCTATTAATTAGGACTTCAAAGAGATGCCCATGGATAAGCCAAAGGCAAGCCTTGAGACCACTACAATAAGAAACTTCACAAATGGCTTCACCTTGTTTCTATGCTTTCAATAAATTTTTCCACACCCAAGAACAACTCTGCATCGACTAAACTGTCCATAAAGATTCATACAGGTGCCTCATCAATTTAGCAAAGACTATCCAGCATAGGAAGCAAGCACTAAAACTGCTGGTCTTAATATATCCATAGCATCAATTTGTCTTGTAATCTTGTATTAGACTCTTATAGACCCTGACCCTCAAGAAGTCAGGCTATACATTTAGACTACTTATGGCTTAGCCGACCCAATTTAGTTGGGATAAGGCTGAGTTGTTGTTGTATGGCTTAAAGTTCTCCCTTTTCTGTGACTAACCCAGTACTAATAATAACATGTCTCGGATAATCCTCAGTCATACCTGTCACACTAGGTCTCTCTTCAAATACACGAGGATTGCATAACTCTTGATTTAAGTTCGAGACCTGTAACCTCAAAGTTTTTATTTCATCTTCCAACTGGCAGTAGTCCTCACTCTTCTTTCTGAGTTGAGCTTCAAGTGCTTCTACATCATGGAGCTCACATCACTCATCTGCCACATGCAAGGTACTGGCCTGCTTAAGTTCTGACAGTTGTGCGCTCTAGAACAATGGTCTCTTCCTCAAGGTTGCAGAACCTTTAATCTCTTCTGATGACATGAGCTTCAATTTCTTCGATGATGAATTCAGACCCTTTCACTAGAGCTCTCAGACCATGAATAGTCTCATTTGCCTCTCTGAGATCTATGGAGGTCACTTTGAGTCTCTTCCACTCTAAGTTCAAACCATCCAGAGCTGAAATTCTCCTTCCAAGTCAACCTGTGCCTCCACATCTTCATCATCAAACTCCTCATAAAGTGTATCTATCACTTGTTCATCCTCTTCATTGGACATCATAGCTAACAGATCATTACTTCCATTTTCAGAATCACTGCAGGAACTCCCATCTGAAGATCTGACACATGTCTCTGATGTAGAATTAATCTTTGTTGACTGCCCAACCTTGATGCATGACCCACTTCATAAAGATTATATAGTCTGTCCCACAAATCCGTTGCCGACTTGCATGCACTGACCTTGAAACTCACAATGTGAACTAGTCCATCTAAAAATAACCTTTCTCACCTTCGAGTCAAACTTGAATTCTTCTTAGAACCTCCACAACCATTGGCAACAACCATCCATACATTGTAGCCAAGAGACTTCAAGTATGTCTCCATCTTTATTCTCCAAAATATATAGTTGGGCCCATTGAATACTAGTGCTCCCGTAGAAGAAAGGATGGGACGTTCACCTTATGTCATCTACAAACCAACTAGATCACTCTGAGCTATTAAGCTATCCAAAATCGCCTTTCTCACTTTTGAGTCAAACTTGGAATTCTTCTTAGAACCTCCACAACCACTGGCAACAACTATCCATACATTGTAGTCAAGAGACTTCAAATAGGTCTCCATCTTTATTCTCCAAAATATATAGTTGGACCCATTGAATACTAGTGCTCCTGTAGAAGAAAGGATGGGACATTCACCTTATGTCATCTCCAAACCAATTAGATCACTCTGAGCTATTAAGCTATCTACAGAGCTCTCGCTCCGATATTATTTGTTGGTCCCAACATATCACTCAGAGGGGGGTAAATCGGTGACCATAAAAAATTCAATCTCAACTCACTCGTTCGTCGACGTCACAGTTACTCAACCACACAGGCATGCATACTTATTCACACACACACACACACACACAATCATGTAACACACCTTGCCTCTCAACCACAGGCACTCACACAACTCTATGGCAAGATCTACCCAGTGTGTACACCCATTCTGCAGACAAGACACTCCAATATATCCATGCATCCACACAACCATATAACACCAGATGTAACGTGGTTCGGAAGTGTGCCTACATCCACGGAGCAATGTCCTCACTAGGCTTCGTATATTGCTCAATACTCAATCACAATTTTGATTGCCACTACGACCAAAGAGCCACAACCCCTGTTTACACAGCCACAACTGTGAATGTGCAACCGCACCTAGCTTTAGGCGGTCACAACCGTCAAGGAGCTACAACCCCTCTCTGTCCAACACCCACAGGACACCTAAACATAGATAAGAAATGGGCTTATATAATTTGCCCTAGTTACAAACTCAATACATATGTAGATCCCTCCCAATATAATGCAAATACTAACTAAGGAAATTTCCCACACACCTAGCCTATTGTTAGATGCAAAACGAATGGGGATTTCACACACTGGTTACCTATGTCGTTGAATAACCTTCGGAGATGCTGTAGCTCAGACATCTCCAATCAATGACGATCTCCTCTTCCTTTCGTATCCTTCTCTTCACACAACCCTAGATTTATCCTTAACAATCCCAGTGCATCACTAAGAGGGCGTGAATCAATGACTCTCAAAAATTTTTCCTTACTATGGCCCTTTCTCAATTAACAGACGAGCAAATTGGTTGATGCTGACCTTTTTACCACAATAAGGTCTACCATGTGCGCACACCCATTCTGCAACAAACAAACTCCCAATATGCAAAACGATTAGCAAGTACAACCACGACACAAAGTCTTTACGTGGTTCGGCAATGCCTAAAGCAGGGTTGTATACTACTCAATACGCTACCACACTTTAGTCGCTACAACGACCTAGGAGCACCAACTCCCGTTACAATGGTTCTTACTTCTTACACCCACAAGGAACCCTAAGGGCTACAATCCAAAAAACTACCAAGCACCCACTTGATAGAGATTACAAGTATAATCAAGATTACAAACCCAACCCTTAGTACATCAGTAATTATGCAATCACCCTTATAGGATCGCTTAAACTCGGACCGGGAGAGTACTTGCACTTTTAAATTAACACATATTTATGGTAGAAAGACCTTCAGTCAATAAATTGGGGATATCTCTCTGCTCAAATATCGAACTGAAATGATTCAAATTAGGTTTTAAAGTCAAGAAACGGGACTATAAGCCTATAACTTTTGTGAAATAGGATTTTCTCCAATTCTACAATGAAGAGGGTAAAAAATGGGCCGTCAAGGCGTTGAGGGACTGTTCCTGCATATGTCCGAATTTGGGAAGGGTTTGGTTGTGATTAAATAAAGCAACTTGTGGGAAATGAAGATGGGGTGAAATGGGTTTGTGTTTAGGGATAAAGGTTTCTGAGATTGAGGTTAATGATAAAAGAAAAAGATAAAAAGAATGAAATTGTCTTCAAGTTTCAACACTTAAAGGTTGAATCTTTAAGGTGATGACTTCAACTCTTCCAGGTTGAAAGGTGTACAGCTCCTCAAGGCTGAATGAAAGGCCAACTCTTCAAGGAAGGGAGAAACTCAGGTTGGTTTCTACAGAGAACTCATCATAGTTCAAGTGTGCACTTAATGGAGCAACAATGATTTTCATTCATCAAAATTCAACTTTTTTAACAAACAAATAGGTAGGCCTTTTATAGGCAAAAAAAACATAGCTAAACCCTAAAAGCTCTTACGATATCTTGATCATCCATTTACAATGAGATTCAAGGGTTGAGATTAAATCACTACACAATTTGCTAAGAAAAGAAAATGACTTTTCAAATAAAGAAAATCCACTATCTAGTGGGTTGAACCAACACTATATGCCATCACATAGATTCTAGTTCCCATGTCTTAGTCCTTACTTCAATGCCTTGATTCTTTCTTCTATGTCTTTATTAATTCTCCAAGACCTTGGTTCTTGTTTCAATGCACTAATTCTTGTTTCAAGGGAAGACTTTAGTTCTTCAAGAGAATATATGTGTAGATGGCTGCCAAATCATCAAGCACTTTAAATTTGACAGAGTTCACATCATCTTCTTTGCTTCCCCATTTTTCCACAAGGGTAATTAAAAGGACATGCAATTAAGACTCTCCACATCTTTACCCACTAAGAGAAGACTTTGAAAAGTGAAGGGGTGGATGCTAAGTCATTGGTGGGGTCCACTTGTTGCTAGCTAGGAGGGTTGGGCTGGTTGGGCTAGGTCTAAGAGAGGCCGGTTAGGATTAGGGGAATTAATTTGGTTGTGCTAGCCTGCATCAATGTTGCTCAGGGGGAGAGTGCAAGCAAAGTTTACAAACTTCATAAAGCAATTTAAGCTCTAAAAGTATTTTCCTAGAGCATGGTTGTTACTCGGTGTGGATTTACTAAGGCTAGATATTTCTTTGCAATAGGAGTTACTAGTCCATTTATGGAGACGCCCAAACGGGCCCATTGGAAGGCAACTTGTCAAAGTTTGCAATACCTTAAAGGCCCAAAGTCCAGAGATACCAACAACCGCTGATATGGGAGCTGAACAAACACTATACCAAATGGCAGATCAACAAGAAGATTCCAAATAATTGAAAAATCATTACATGAGGCAGACCATCTCAAGGGGAAAACTGAACAAGAAGAAAGCTGGAAGAGGCTCCAAGAAAGATATATACAAAACTAATCAAAATATTGATCTTGTTAGGTACCCAACTACCCATATGCTAATTGGGTTGGTTCTCAAGGTGATAAGTGATCCAATACTGGATATTGTACCTTTGTTGGTGTTAGTTTTGTTACTTGGAGGAGTACGAAACAGACCACATTTGTGTGGTCTAGTGTTGAAGCTGAGTACAGAGATATGGCTCATACTACAGCAGAATTGATGTGGATGAAGTCTTTTCTTCAAGAGCTTGGGTTTCGTATCACCAAACCTATTGATATATTTTGTAATAACCAGACAGCTATTTCTACTGCCAATAATCCTGTTTTCCATAAGCAGACAAAACACATTGAGGTGGACTGTCATTTTGTGAAGGATGTCATAATGAGAATTGATTTCTACTCTGTTTATCAATTCTGGGAATCAACTGAGTGATTGTTTACTAAGCCACTATTTCGACCTCTTTTCTTGAAGGATGCTCCAAGCTGGGCATGGGTGATATTTATGCTCCAGCTTGAGGGGGACTGTTAAGTAGTTTATGATGTTGTACTACAAGGATAGGTATACTTGGCATACCCTTAAGGCTTAGTTCATTAAGTCATGTGAATGGTACATTAAGTAGGTGTACAAATGTGTGATACATTGAGGTTATACCTGTTATTCATTCTATTCTCTCCAATCGGTAGTGCTCTCTTGTTGCTGCCCTAATCTCTTTCTTCTCTACAGTTTTATTCCTTGCTATTGATTGTTCTAGATCTCAACTGTTACAGTAGGCTCACAGTTGAGGAGGGTCATTAAATTTAAATGTGGCAAATGCAAAGGGTCCTCTATCATTCAACTACAGGGCGGCCAATAAAGTCTTCCATATGGCTCAAATCAAACCACATGTCATGCTAAGCCAATCAAGACGCCTGTCTTGAAAACCTTTGCTTCTACTTCTTTATTTCAGTAATGGTAAAAGAAGGCGTAACAAAACAAAAGATTGGTTTTACATGAGGACTTCAGGTTCGATCAGGAAAGTGTCTCAGAGAACCTCTTCACACAATTGCATCTTGACCAGAAACGGGGGAAGAATGAAAAGATATATCAAAAAGAAACTTAAAAGTTCCAGTCAAGGATTTAAAATGATCTCAAGTTGGCTTGGCAGATTTACCTGAGTTTGGCCTATTCCTAATTGAAAGGAAAAACCCGGGAATTGGCTGGATTAGACACAGCTGAACCCAAGCTGATTCCTCCAATCAAGTCGACACAGTCCAGATACCTAAGACTTAGCTTCCATTATTTCCAGAGTTGAGCAGGCTCATATATGTGCACTAAACAGTTGTAATTGTAATTTCATCTCTCAATGTGTTTATATCATCAGCAGATAACAAAATAATTTCTGTCAGGACTTTTGACTCAAATTGTTACAATGCCCCATACATGGCAGACTGTGTGTGCAGTGTTAGAGCAGTTAGTCACAGCTGAAGCCTGAAGAAAATATTGTGCATAGGTTCTTTATTTGCTCATATAATCCTGTACACTGAAAGTATCACGTGTTTCACAGAGGATAGTGTAGATTTTAATCAGACAGGAGTTAGTTAGTAACACTATGCCAGATGCGGTGATGAAGAATTAAACCACTTCTCATTTTGCCATATTTGTATTTTAATTTATGCATTAGGGCAAGGATAAAACTCAGACCAAATACTGACCTAACCCAAAAAATTCTATGGGTCTTTGATTGGGCAGCAGAAGCAGTTGTCTGAATAAAAATACATGTTGCCAACATGAAGATAAAAATAAAGCTTGGATCCAAAATCTCAGATGACAAAGTCAGAGAGTCCCAGCCCAATGAAATGAACCACAAAAAAAAAAACAGTTTGGGTACATTAATTGAGCATCGAAATTGGGTTCATAATGCACTTTGACTTCTTTGTGTATACAAATCAAATTCCACTACAAAATTACACACAACAAGTAACTCGAGTTGCATGTACAATTTATCTTGCAAAAAACATATTACTACAAATTTGGCAAATTCCCTAACCATCATTTCTGGAAAATTTCCTAATCATCATTCAATGAAAAAATATTCAGAAAATGTTCAGTGGGGTTGTAGAATTGCAAGGCCCGTCTTTCTTATGTTATCTTTATTAAGAAACTTAGTAGTGCATTCATTTTCAGTTGTTTATTAAACCAGTAACAAATTACATATGTCCAGCCCTTGAGCTACCAGATTAATAGAAGAGCCAAAAATGCTTATTCAGGAAGGAAATATTTGGATGAAAAGAAAAAACTTTGTAAATTCCAAAAGCAAAAGAAAAAGAACCCATTCAAAATTCCAAGACCATAACCACACGAGTATAATATGCCCAAATTAGAACATATAGCATGAACCATTGTCCAACCTCCTCAAAGGAGAGAGTGTAAATATCTCTTAATAACAGAAAAGGAAAATTGTGTAACATGAGCTTACCTGCAAACGTGAAAGCCCACTTTCATTTCCCTGACCTAGAGGGCGTTGCACCAAGCTTTGCCAATAGCTCTTGATTGAAAATGGCTCAAACTTTAAGAATGCCATGAGAGAAAACAAATCAGAGGAACCATTTTGAATAGGTGTCCCAGTGACAACCCATCTCCTCTTAGCCTTCAGATTAATCACCGCTTCACTCTGTTGGGCTGCCACATTTTTAATCAAATGTGCTTCATCCAATATAACTCGCCACCACTCTATCTGCTTAATAGGCGAACCAGCCCAATTGGCTTCAGCAGCCAGTGTACTATAAGTTGTCAACACAATGTCAAACTTCTGAAGCTCTTCAACATCACTTGTCCGTTCCCTATAATACATGTACACCTTAAAGCTCCCAGATCTAGTGTGCTCTCCTAATTGTGTAATCCATGATGAAAATACTGATGGAGGGCAGACTATTAATGTCGTTTTCACACCCAAAACACATGAACCATCATCCTTAGCACCCTTCAACTGTCCCTTTCCTTTGTTAACCAAAGTGTTATCATTCATTTTCCGTTTTTTACACGAACCTGCTGCAACTTTTTTACCAGATTTCCCCCTCTTAGACCTCTTGCCAGCTGAAGCTGGCCAAATCTCGTCCTCTTCCTCCTCCTCTTCTAAATTGTTCAATTTACTTCCACTGCTAGTGTCAAGTGAAGAAGGAACAGTGCTGCTAAGTTTATTAGTAGCAATTAAAGAAAGTAAAGTGAGGGTCTTACCTAATCCCATGTCATCAGCAAAGATTCCACCCCTCAATGGCTCTGGCCTCTTATCAGTCTCATAGTTCGTCAACACATTAACATATTGCCCATCTTTCTCCTTCCAAAATGGTGGCAAGTCAAGTGAGTTTTCCCTGTGGACCAACCACCCTAACCCTTCCTTCTGATGCAGAAACAGTTCTGACTTGATAATCTCCTTGGACGGCTCCAATACTTCCCTTACACCCTTTGTGTCCTCTTCTGCAACCAACTTGAAAATCTCATCCACATTCGTAATTTCTTTGTTGGCTTTCTTCTCTTTAACAATGACAGACTCAGAGAGGCCAAAAGAATGATCAAAATCGGATATCAAATACAACCCACCTCGCGAAATCGCCGATTTAACAGTTGGGAACGCTTCAATCCGAGCAAATATATGAATTTGACAGGGAAGCTTATACCGAGCACCCTTTGAAGGAGTGTTTGGAACGATACCTTCAACGGCGATGAGATTAACATCGATTAGAGGAGAAAGAACGGCAGCACAGGACCTTTCAATGTGACCAACTTGAACGCTTCGTGTGTTGAGGACTTTAATGGCATTGCCGTCGTAAGGGTTTAGTGGTTCTCGAACCAGACCCACCATTTCCCTGCCGCTGATTCTACCTGTATAGTATTGGAGTCCGACGATGTTGGCAATAACAAAGCCGACCATGTAAGTCTCTGAGGAAGAAGAAGCAAGAGATGGAGAAGGGGTGTCTTGGATTTCTTCTTCGTCTCCTTGGGTTTGCGGTTCTCGCCATTGCTCGAGATTATACAATAGATTCAGAGTGTCACCTTCCATGGCCATAAAGGGTTTCTGTTACTATTTTCTTCCTCTACTCTTTCTCACTCTCTCTACTGAGCGATGAGATACAGAATGGAATTTGACCTTCGAATTAAGCAGAACGGCACAATTTTGCAGATTTTATAGCAACTCTGTCTCTCGGGGGTAAAATGGTATTCCACATGACAATCGGTACTTGACCATTTTCAAATTCGTCCGGTATCGAATCATCGCCACTGTTTGGGAATTGGGATCGACATTGAATTTTTGAAACGTCGGAATCGTCCGCTTTCGTTTCTGTATCGGCATCGGCAATTAACATTAACGGAGAATTTTCTAGATCTACTAGATTAAAAAAAGATTTACAAAACTAGTAACGGTAAATTATGTTTTACATTCATAAGTTACTTAAGTTAAAAAAATTTATCAAACCCCCATTGAGTAAAAAAAGTTAAATGAATAACCCAAAATGCCCCAACATCCTTCTCTCTCCTTCTTCTTCTTCTCCTGACGGAACCAACCACTCCCTTGATCCCCCTCCCCTGCAATCCCACCCCACCCACACACAACCCCCAACCCCCAACCCCCAACCCTTCTCTCTCCCATATACCAGCGGCACTTCCCACAACACTTCTCTCTTTTTCTCTCTCTTGCATTGAATCTTCCTTCCTCTCTCACCCCATCTCATGAGTTGACCCACATCAGAGTTGCCCCATATATGCCAATAAAAATCAAGAAATTCAAAAACAAAAATTAATTCCAATTGGGTTCACCTGTTCCTCCTATATATATATATTAAACCTTTATTCAATCCTTTCCGTGTTAACCATTAGAGATCTTTACCTCATTCTCTCCTCACTTTTCCCTCTCTCTTGACTCTCTTTCTTTCCTTAATCTCAACTGATCATCACATCGGTTTGGAGAATCCAAAAAAATGGATAGCAGTTGCATAGATGAGACCATAAGTGATTCAGCTTTTGCTGTTTCAGCATCTGTGTCACCGACAACGGTACTACCTTCACCACCGGAGAAACTGTGCCGAGTCGAAAGCGGAGCAAGCGTCGTTCAAGACTCAGAAAGCGGAATCGAAGCCAAATCACGAAGCTTCCTTCCTCTCAATAGAAAGGTGTTGTTCTTCAACCAAACGGTCGATGGGGAGCTCAGATATACGAGAAACACCAACGAGTTTGGCTTGGAACTTTCAATGAAGAAGAAGAAGCAGCTAAAGCCTACGATATCGCCGCTCAAAGATTTCGAGGCTAGGATTGTAGGGGAGGGGGATCAAGGGAGTGGTTGCAGGAGAGAGTGGTTGGTTCCGTCGAGAGAAGAAGAAGGAGAGAGAAGGATGTTGGGGCATTTTGGGTTATTCATTTAACTTTTTTTACTTAATGGGGTTTTGATAAATCTTTTTAACTCAAGTAACTTATGAATGTAAAACATAATTTACTACTACTAGTTTTGTAAATCTTTTTTTAATCTAGTAGATCTAGGAAATTCTCCCTAATTTAGCGATATCAATTCTAGGGTAATCCTATATCGATGGATTGATATGGACAAGGCTAGAATGGTAAAAATGATTTTTATTGAAAACTAGAGGTAAATATATCTGATACAGTCTGATTTGGATTAGTATTGCAACAATATCGGTAGAGATCAATTTCATATTTGATACGGAATCTTAAAACCATGATGGTCGCATGTCAGTGAGATGGGGATTTTTCCTCTCCCACCGGTGAAGGAAAACTTTTTGCCTAAATTTTTTTGACTGAATTTAATGGTGATACTCATTGTTCAAGGAGTCTAATCATAGCATCAAATCATCGTAAATGAAGAGATTCTCAACCATGGTAGAATCAATTAACAATGCACCTTCCTACCATGGGCACTTGCTCCTTTTGGTTGCACTTCTTGAGAGTGATTTCACTGATCTTGTGTTCTTCAAGAGTAGTTTGGGAGCGGAATCATATGGGACAAATTCGGCTTGATTTTATGCTCCTGCAGATTAAATCGGTCCAATTTCTAATATAGGAACAAGAGTAAAAGAATAAAAGAAAATTTCTCTACACGATCCGAAACAACTCTATGAGATCAACATTCTCTCCTCGAGCCTTAACACTCAACCCTCGACGTCTTCTCAATCTCTCATTATCCTTTTCCCCCTTCTTCCATTGTTCCTCTTGTCGTCATTGCAAGACGATCTCCACAGTTGTCCGACATGTGGTCTTTTTTTCTTCTTTTTTTTTTTTTTTTTTTGGGGGGGGGGGGGGAGATAAGATGGTGAAGAAGCAAGCTTATGCCCGTCTGCCTGGCAGCTGTTGGGTCTCCCCATCTCTCCTAAACTTCCCCTAGTCTTCGGCCCAAAGCCCCTGTCCTTGGCCTTCCAACATGGGGTTAAAGGATTTGCTTGCTTGTTCTGACTTGCGCTTTTATATAGGGGTAAGACTTTTCTCTCTACCAATATTCCATCAACTTTAGCTTTTGAAACATCACCAATCCTGATACCAAGGCTCCCATCACCTCTTCCTACTGCTATGGTTCTTTGCTTGACAACTTTGAAACATCGTCCCTAACCCGCTTCCCTCGTGCAACAATACCAGACCTTGTCATTGCTCCTCTTCCCTTGGCTTCCATGAGGCTTCATCCGTGGAAAACACAATTTTTCGTCTGTGCGTTGCTCCTACAACCATTAAAATGTTAAGGTATTCTAAGCAACCTTGGGCTCGTTAAGGCTAATGCTCATGATGGGAAAATTGACAACTTCTTCCATTGTAAAATAATAATTCTAGATTCATACTTGCTCTCAAACAAGAAAAATAAACATCAAATTATTTGAATTTTATTCATAGATATTCACAATATGTCCTCCATCTCCCTCCTCTTTTCTCTTCAACTTTTAGCTTTTCATACATTTTATTTCTCTTTTCTTTCATGTAACCATGCTTATGAGAGCTCCAGCTTTTTCCTCTTGATCACACAAGGTACAAGAAAATCGAAACCTTAGGCTAGTTAGGACTCTCTCTCTCTCTCTCTCTCTCTCTCTCTCTCTCTCTCTCTCTCTCTCTCACACACACACACACACACACACACACACACAAAAAACATTGAATTTTCATCCTCATCTACTCTAAGGGACCATTTTATCTTCTTCTTGTGAAAAAAAAAAACAGAATAGAGAGTTGCCACCTAAATTAAGGCCTAACACCCACATATAAAACATGACTCCAATAAAGACTAGCCAAACCATGAGAATGGGTTCGAATTAGGTTGTGGACCAAGGACGGTGCTACACACCTCGGTGCACCCGATTAAACCGGTCTTCGTATTTAATTGATATAAATGTTCGAAAATAAAACTGAAATACCACAAAATTTATAAAATAAATAGGAATTAGTATATAAATGAAAGTTTAAACCACAACTTATGCATTTTATTACAAAAAGAGATTAGTATATATATCACATAGGCTATACTAAATTTTCTTCCTTTTTTTTTGTAGAAGGAAACTTATTCATTCAAACGTGGCAAACTCATAGTTGGCAGGATACATGATTTCGTCAACTACAGGTGAAATTGGGCCAAATTGTCCTACAAGTCACCGACATGGTCTTCCTACTTAGGGAGTCTGTGATTTTGTTCAACTCCCTAGGAACAATTGAAATTAGATTCCTAAAAACAACCGGACAAATGAATGATATCACCTATCATAGGTTGCACTGCTATAGGCATTGTAGCCAATGAATTTGATGCGTAAGACCAGAGCTCTTTGCAGTATATTTCCATTATAATCTTCGCAACACTATCTGATAGTGTTCTAACATTCCATCACGCATACTAGACATATCACTTCATACTTGGATGACTGTAGCCCACTGATCTGAAGGTGTTGCCGATCTTGGAGGATATTAGACATATCACTTCATACTTGGATGTAGGGCTGCAAGTTTGGCCATGTCGGCCCGAACCCGCCCTGAGCCCAAACAGGGCCTAGGCTAAGATTTCTGGCCCTAAGGGCAGGTTAGGGCCAAAAATTCCTGGCCCTGAGTCAGGGTCGGGTCGGGTCAGGGTTGAGACCTCGGGCTCAGCTCGACCCTGATTTTGACCCTGATTTTTTATCCTGATTTTGGCACTGAAGAAATTTCTTTATTTATTAAAAAATAGAAGCTATTACCAATACAAACAAGTGCTTAGCGCACTTAGTAGTTTGTGTTGTGAAAAATCAATTGCTACCAAGAGGTTTTGGGTTCAAGCCACCTCTCTCACATCTTCTCTAGACTTGTTATTTTAATTTAATTATTGCAGGGACAGGGTCAGGGTTAGGGTCAAGGTATTTAGGCCCTGAGTCAGGGTCAGGGCGGGCCTGGGTCCAGCTAAGGGGACTCAGGGTTGGACTTGGGTTTTAAAAAGCCCAGCCCAACCCGACGTTGTTGCAGCCCTACTTGGATGACTATAGTTTTTCTTTTGTTTCAAGGACTGCTAATTCTATTGCAAATTGCATTGCCAGGAGGGCCCTATCCGTTTCGGGAAGGATGGTCTGGCCCATTTCCGATCCCTGGTTATCTGAGGTTATTGTCTCAGAATCCGGGAGTGTTTCCCGTTCTCTTCAATAACTTTCTTTCGACCAAAAAAAAAGAAAAGCATTCCATCACGCATAGACGTAGCTTCACCCAATAGAATAAAAGAGAAGGATGCAAGTTCAGTTTGGCAAAGTGTATCCGGCCATAATGGTCTCTAATAACAATCTTGAGACTACCTTTGTGCTGATATTGGTTCCGTACAACATCAGAGTTTAGCTTTAGAACGAAAAAGGGGGCGGATCCTCGGCACATCTCTCCCTTTGCAGACTATCTTGAATAACAAATGATGGTGGCACCATTGGAGAAGCTCATTATTTATCTTCTCCCCAAGGTGGTTAAATTGATCCCAACTTTGAATCTAATTTTGAATTGAAAATCACCTGTTCAATGAGGTCGATACGATAAGGAGCATCCAAACCATACAATTTGAGAAAATGGACAATTGAGGAACTTATTTGATGGGGTTTCTACTACTTCATCACACCTCTGACTAATCTGATTAATAGGAACATGTCTAAGTAGTAGCCCTTCCCCCGAAACCAAACCTGCACATGCTCTCCAAATAAAGTTTTTAAATTTTGAAAGAGTCTGTAGTCTCCAAAGTTTCTTCCAAATCAAAGTCAGAGTACTGCTCCAAGAGCTTATCATGATGAAGGATTTGTAGCCTCCTTTGATCTTTACTGATCATACTGAAGGTGAGAAGCCAACTTGATTTGAAAATGACCATCCCATGATGCCCTCATATCAAATGATCCTTTAGATTAAAAAAAGAGCAAGTGGAATTTGCAAAACAGTTGCCCTCTCAGATAGGTGGAAGAGAGTTTCGAGTGGCACGGCATTCCACACCTGATTATTCTGATCAATCAATTTAAATACACAAACCGTTGTACTCCCTTACAGTTGAGAAAGTTGGACTTTGAATTTGATAAAGAGGGGATCCAATTATCTTCTCAAGTTCTAATCTTCTCCCCAATACCAACCTTCCAAAGAATCCCCACTTTTAGCACCTTCCTCCCTTCTAAGATACTACACCATGCCCATGATGGTTGATTATCTTAGCGTGACATTAAAAACTCACCCCTAGGGAAGTGAATTGATTTAATAAAAGAAGCCCAAGCAAAATCAAGTTCATGTAAAAAACCCCAATATCCTTAGAGTTACATAGACGCTTTCAAGATAACCATTAGATTTTATTTGGCTTATACCTATCTCCTCAAAAGAAATGAGTGGACTCCTAACAAATCAGATTGTGTTGTGAAGTCAGGAGCTTAAAATGGGAAGCTGCAAAGTTTTTTTTTTATTTTTTATGAAAGAAAAACATATATATAAACCTTAAACGGGTAAGTACAATAATGGACGAGCCTTGGACCAGGCAGGATGCTACAAAGATGAAAAGTAATATTTTCAAAGTTATCAGTTTTTTCAATTAAAACAAAAAAGTTATGTATAAGGTTCCAGGGTATAAGGTAAGAGTCCTTGGAAATAAAGAGCTAAACGAGGTCCTTGTTGCATAACCTTACATGTCTTATGGGGATCTGCTCCTTGTTAGCTCTTTCCCATCCTTGTAGAAGACCAAAAAGTTTTGCCTCCATGGGGTCATGTACACTTATGCAACCTGCATCTATTAGAAAACTTTGTCCATCTATCAAAATGTTAAAGTGTCACTGGACTAATTTAGAAGCGGGTTCAAAAACTCCTGCGACAATTATACCAGACAGGTTCATTATAGTGTTAGAACCAGAGGTATGAGATATACTAGGCGATCCATTATATGGTGAATATATTATAAATGAATTAATTGTAGATGGTGAGATACGTAGATCATTTGCCCATTTTAAAACATATTTGATAACCGATAAGGAATCAGCTGAAGTACCACGCATAATAACATTGTTCCTTACAAACCATATATAATAAGAAGTTCTAATGAAAATAGAGAAAACCCAGGAAATAGATTGTTTATCAAGATCGGAGGATGCAAGTAAAGATGCACATAGAGTGATGAAGGATGGGCCAGAGAGATGCTCAGCTCTTAGTCCAAGAGGAATAGAAGCCCAGATACGCTTAGTCCAATCACATGATAAGAATATATGCTAAATCGATTCATCACAAGAGCCATATAAAATACATGAAGAGTCGACTGGAAGCCATTTCGAAATAGAGGCTCTAACTGGGAGTCCTGCATGTAAGACACGCCAAAAGAAAATTTTAAATCGATGATGTAAGTTGAGTTTTTCTTTGTTAATGAACATCTCCATGTATCATTAGATGATGAGTTATTGATCCTTAGAATGTTCATCACCGAAGTAGGACAAAAACAAGCTTGTAATTTAATTTGATCCCATATTATTTGTCAAAAAGTCTGATACATGGATATAATTGGGATTTAAACACAAAGCTTGAGGAGAGGAATTACCTGTGTCTGATGGAACCCAAGGATCATGCCAACAAGAGGTAGAGAAACCATTACCAATTTGTCTAAAGACCATATTCTTCAAGATTGGTAAGGTCTTAGTAATACTATTCCAAGTCCACGACCCTCTTTCAACATGGTTTTAGGGTCAAAAAGTGAGGAATTAGGAAAGTATTTAACTTTAAGCACATTTGCCCAAGTAGAAGATGGTTCAGAAAGAAGCCTCCATCCAAGTTTCAATATTAAGGCCTTACTATGGGTAAAAAAACTTCCTAATTCCCAGGCCTCCTTAATTTAAAGGTCTTCAGATAGAATCCTAACCAACCAGATGGCATTTTTGTTTGCCAGCAAGGTCATTATTCCAAAAACATAGATTAATAGAATCTAATTCCTGGCATGTTTTTTGGGGAAAGAGAAAACTTGACATTATGTAAGACGGAGTGGATGCAAGGACAAATTGGATCATAATTCTTCTTCGAGCAAAACAAAGGAAATTACCTTTCTAAGTGGCAAGTTTAGAGCGCACATTTTCCACTAAAAAGCTTAAGTCCTTGTATTTGGATCTGTTGCAAAACAGATTAGTACCGAGATAAACAGATTTAGAGGTCATTTCTTTCATGTGAAGGAGTGTGCAAAGATGTTTCCTATGAGCATGGGAGACATTACTACTGAAAGAGATTTCACTTTTATTAAAGTTAATTTCTTAACCAGAAATATCAGAAAAAAGCTCAAGGATAGACTTTATTGTTAAAAAATCATCCTCAGTAGCTCTGCAGAAAATGAAAGTATCATCCGCAAAGAACTGATGGAGATCTCATGGGAACTTCGGGCAATTTTAATACCTTTAAAAAGTCCAATGTCCCTGCAAGCATCCAAATGCCTAGATAAGACTTCCATAGCTAGGAGAAAGAGGTAAGGGCTAAAAGGGCAACCTTGTCGAAGGCCCCTAGAGGGTTAAAGGAAACCAAAAGGGCTGCCATTGATTTTGAAAGAAAAGGAAGAGGTAGAAATAAGGGAGTACACCAGGAAAATCCAATGTTCATTAAAGCCAAGAAAACGAAAAAGGTTAGTAATCATTTGCCATTCTACCCTATCATATGCCTTTTGACATGTCAAGTTTAATGGCAGCAAACCCCATTTTTCCTACCTTTTTTCTTTACAAAAAATTCTAAGTTTGGGTAATATATGGACTTTAAAAATTGCACCTCATGGGTTCTCTAGGGAATACCACTATCTCCACACCACCTTGGTTAGAAAGGCGAGGTATTGAAGTTTGGAATTCCAAAAGTTACAAATCCCTTTTATCCTTTGATTTGCATAGACGGTTCCATGAAACCCAATGGATCTTAGATTTCCCAGCCTCTTCCCCACAAAAGAAGTTAGCAACAGCCTTCCTCAAAGTCATAATGCGAAATTGGCAATTTGAAGTAGGAACAAGTGTAATTGCAAAGAGAGAAAGCCATCAACATGAGCATAATCTCTTTAACTGCGTACGTTAAAAGCTTCTGCTTCGAGCCTTACAATTTCTGAGATAGCTTATCTTGAACCTCATGGAAGACATGAGTCTTGGTTTGTCCAAATTCAATAGATAAGCCGAGATACTTATACGGGCTTGAACCGTATTAGGTCTTGAGGACGTGGGAGATCCACCTCTTGAATTTGGAAGGTGTGTTAGTACTAAACATGAGCGATGATTTGGAAAAGTTTATCGCCTGGCCACTAGCATTGCTATATAACTCTAAGCAAGCCTTTAAGTTACACACCTCTTGCAAATGGAGCTCGGAAAATAAGAGACAATCATTGACGAATAACAAATGAGAAATCAGCAAACCACTATGTCTGATTTTGATCAAATGGATCAATCCTCCTTTCAACCTTGTTTATCACTGCAAAGAGGGCTTAGTAGATTCATTAATCAAGAAATGGTAGGATATCGATGTAATGCACAACATGATTAATTTGACCTAAGAAGAGAAAAAAAAAACCCATTTTCAATGAAGCTGCTCTATAAACCTCCATTCCAAATTGTCGTATGCAGTGCTTTTGAAGCTAAGTACCAATAATGAGAGTGTTGACTGTCAAGAAGAGATCTTGGTAATAAGAGGCACAAAACCCAACTAGTTGTTAGCAGCAAGATTAGCGCATCAGATAAGGAAGAAAATCTCGCATATATGGTAGAGGAGTATAATCGGGATTCTACACTAATAATGGGTGTAATTGGGGCTCTATGAGTTGTTCATTCTTATCCAATCACGTATGTAATTCTTTATTTAAGGAACAAGATAACCCTCCTCACAGTAAAGAGTGAAGAGAGGGATTTCCTGTTGTGGACGTAGGCTTCCTATCCTGGGAAGCTGAACCACGTTAAACCTTCGTCTCTTGCTCATCTCTTTCTTTATGCACTGATCGTGATATCCTGGGATGAATCTGTTCGCTGCCATCTTGGTCTTCAGTCATTCTATAGATAAGTTTTGTTCTCCTATTTTTTTATTATTGCTGCAATGGAAAAATCCTCTAGTTCATCTTCTGCATCTGAAACAAATAAGGTGACCGAGACACATAATCGCCTCACGTCTCTCACCCTTAATGGTATTAATTATTTGCCTTGGGCGAAAGCCGTGACCGTCGCTCTTGGTGGGCATTCTAAGCTCGGTTACATCAATGGTGCCACCAAAGCGCCTGATTCAATCGATCCAAAATTTGAACTTGGTCATGTCGTGGTTGTTCAATTCAATGGATCCACAAGTCTATGAAATCTTTGCTTACTCAGATACATCTAAAGCTTTATGGGATTCATTGAAGGACATGAATGGGCAAGCTGAAAACACTACTTGTGTGTTTGAATTACAGCAAGAGCTCTCATACATGGCGCAAGAGCTCTCACACATGGAGCAAGCCCCAAATCAATCTTTCACCGAACATCTCAGTAATATGAAGCGCAAGTGGGACGAGTTAAAGCTGTATCGTCCCCCTGCTGCCTCTGTTGAAATCTATACTCAACGAGAGGAGCAGGATCGAACCTTTCAGTTATTGGCAAGCTTGCAATCTGAATATGAAGATTTAAGGAGACAAATGCTATTGAGTCATACTCTTCCTTCCTTTGCTTCAGTTTGCGCCACTGTTCATAGAGAAGAAACTCGTCGTCGTGCCATGACTAATACACCTAAATCCAGTAGCGAGGGGGTACCTGAAAATTCAGCCCTTGCTGCCGCTGGTGCTTCTCAAGGACAGCGATCATCTTCCTCTTCGTCTCGTGGCCGTGGTGGTAAAAATCAAGGACGATATCACTGTGACCATTGTAGTCGTGATGGCCATACCAAAGACCGTTGTTGGGTTTTGTATCCACACCTTCGTCCAAGTAAAGAGAAAGGGGTGGACTCTAAGATTCCTGATGCCAATACTGCTGCTAAGAATACTACAAATCCAGATTTACATACATCTCTTGGAACGTTGGCACAGCAGCTTCAAACTCTTTTGATGAAAAATGGTAGTTTCACTACAGGAAATGGTGGACCGATTGATGCAGGGCACATGGCTCATACCTCTGGTAACTTTTTTGCCCTTAATACTTTGTCTAAAGATGTGTTTATTATAGACTTTGGAGCCACGCATCATATGTGCAGCTCCCCTCATCCATTATCTCAATTAAACACCAATGTTGGTGCCTCTCCTATCACAGTGGCCAATGGCACTCATGTGCCGGTCCAAGGACTTGGAAAGATTAATCTTTTTTCTAGATCTTTTGATGGATTATTTGTTCCCTCCCTGTCTTCTAATCTACTATCTGTTAGTAGGCTGACCAAGGAACTAAACTGTGATGTGATTTTTTCATCTGATAAGGTAACCTTTCAAGACAGAATTTCGAGGAAGATTGGTGAAGGCCATTTCCAAAATGGTCTTTATTTTTTGGATATTCTTGGTATTGCTCTTGCAGCTCAGCAAAATAAAGAAACGATGGCTCGTCTGTGGCATTGGAGATTAGGACATTCATCGGATCGTACTTTACATTCCTTGAATCCGTCTTTTTCTATTAATTCCAATAATTGTGAGATTTGTCATTATTCTAAACAGCATCGGTTACCTTTCCCTCATAGTGTTACTATTTCTAAAGATTTGTTTGATTTGGTACACTCTGACGTCTGGGGGAGAGCTCCTGTTGATTCCCGAGATGGTTTTAAATATTTTGTCACCTTTATAGATGACAAGTCTCGTGCTACTTGGGTGTATTTACTGAAGTCCAAACACGATGTGTTAACTGAGTTCCAAAATTTCTATAACATGGTCCAAACTCAGTACAATGCCCAAATTAAAGTTTTACGTATTGATAATGGAACAGAGTATACCAATGGCCCATTTGGGAATTTTCTTAGAACCCGTGGGATTATTCACCAAACTTCTTGTGTTGGCACGCCTCAACAGAATGGCGTTGTAGAAAGGAAAAATCGTCACTTACTCGAAGTGACCCGGGCTCTCCTCTTTCATGCCAACGCTCCTAAGCGTTTTTGGTCCGATGCCATTCTCACAAGTTGTTACCTGATTAATCGCCTTCCTAGTAAGGTGCTCAATTTCAAATCTCCCATGGAGGGGCTTCTTGGCCGGCCAATTAATATTTCCCACCTCCATGTCTTTGGAAGTGTGTGCTATGTCCACTCTCAAACCGGTGCAAAACTTGACCCACGGGCTCGTCGGTGCATGTTTTTTGGTTACTCCTCTGTTAAAAAGGGGTACAAGTGTTATGATTACATGGCTGGAAAGGTGATTTTTTATCTTGATGTTCACTTTGATGAACCTAACATGTTATTTCCTGACAGGGATCAAATTCAGGGGGAGACCAATTGTGGTGACTTTGATTATAGTCAATTTAATGTGGATTTTGAATTTGCTCCTCTGCCTATTGTATCTGAAGCTGCTGGGAGTAATACCCAGGTTGATACAACTCAAGTTGATGAAAATGGGGATGATGTGAGAAACGACACTGATGATACTCAACCAGACACTGGTAATACTCAACCTGCTGGGGATCCTCAAACTACCCATACCCAGGTTGTTCCAATTCGTCGATCTACAAGGGTCACTCAGTCGTCTGTCAGGTTACATGATTTTACCTATGCCACTGCCTACCCAATTCAGAATCATTTATGTTATGATAATATTGCTCCTAAATTTAAAGGTTTTTTTGGCTAAAATAGATGCTCATAGAGAGCCCTGTAATTTCTCTAAAGCTAAGACCTTGTCAATATGGGTCAAGGCTATGGATGAAGAGCTCAAGGCTCTAGATAAAAACCACACATGGAATATTGTTCCTCTTCCCGATGGAAAACGCCATGTTGGGTGTCGGTGGGTCTATAAGATCAAACACAAAAGTGATGGCTCCATTGAGAGATATAAAGCCAGACTTGTTGCAAAAGGATATACCCAAACCTATGGTGTCGACTACAAGGAAATGTTTGCTCCAGTAGTTAAAATGAACACCGTTCGTGTTTTATTATCAGTGGTTGTTAATTATGATTGGGATTTATTTCAAATGGACGTTAAAAATGCGTTCCTGCAAGGTGACCTTGAAGAAGAAGTCTATATGGACCTCCCCCCTGGCCACACTCTTGGGAATAAATCTGGTTATTGTTGCAAACTCAACAAGGCTATCGATGGATTAAAACAATCTCCACGCGCCTGGTATGGAAAATTAAGCTCTGCTCTCCTGGCTGTTGGTTTTAAAAAGGGACAATCTGACTCCTCATTGTTTACTAGGAGAGGTAAAACCGGAATTGTTGTAGTCCTTGTGTACGTGGATGATATTGTTATTACAGGGAACGATTCCCTCAGAATAACTAAGCTCAAACAATATCTAAATGAGAAGTTTGACATTAAAGACTTAGGGAGGTTACGTTACTTCATTGGGATTGAGATTGCTAGGTCCAGTAAAGGGCTGTTTATGTCACAAAGAAAATATGCCTTAGACCTATTGGAAGAAACAGGGAAACTTGGAGCTAAACCTGTTGACTCCCCCATGGATTATGGTAGCAAATTTGATAGCAAAAATAAGCAGCTGCCAGATAGTGGCCGGTTCCAGAGACTAGTTGGACAGTTAATCTACTTGACCATTACAAGACCTGATACTATGTATGCGGTTAGCTACGTTAGTCAATTCATGCATTCCCCTACTGAATGGCATATGGACCTCGTTGATCATATCTTACGATACCTAAAGTCATGTCCTGGCAGAGGAATTTGGATGAAGAAAAACGGTCACACTACTATTGTGGGTTATGCTGATGCCGATTGGGCTAGGTCTCCTATTGATAGAAGATCTACTACCGGTTTTTGTACCTTCGTTGGGGGCAACTTGGTCACTTGGAAAAGCAAAAAACAGAGTGTGGTTGCCCGCTCAAGTGCTGAAGCCGAATACAGGGCAATGGCACTAGCTACAAGTGAGTTAGTCTGGCTGAGCTCCTTGATTATTGAGCTCAGCCTAGGATCCTCTAGCCTACCCATGAAGCTGTTTTGTGATAATCAAGCAGTCATACTCATTGCTTCCAATCCAGTTTTCCATGAGAGAACGAAGCACATCGAAGTCGATTGCCACTTCATTCGTGAGAAAATTCAAGCCAAGATCATTGAAACTCCATATATACGGAGTAAAGACCAACTTGCTGATATGTTTACCAAAGCTTTATCTGGAGGAGTCTTCCAAAGCTTGCTATCCAAGTTGACCTCTGTCGATATCTTCGGTCCAACTTGGAGAGGGAGTGTTAGCGAGATTAGCGCATCAGATAAGGAAGGAAATCCCGCATATATGGTAGAGGAGTATAATCAGGATTCTACAACTAATAATGGGCGTAATTGGGGCTCTATGAGTTGTTCATTCTTATCCAATCACATATGTAATTCTTTATTTAAGGAACAAGATAACCCTCCCCCCAATAAAGAGTGAAGAGAGGGATTTCCTGCTGTGGGCGTAGGCTTCCTATCCTGGGAAGCTGGACCACGTTAAACCTTCGTCTCTTGCTCATCTCTTTCTTTATGCACTGATCGTGATCAGTCCCCGACCTCTAAACAAAAAATAAGATGATCTTAAATCATTACACTAATAATGAGAGAAGCACTTGATAGTAGGGTTTTAAGAATCAGGAATCAGATCAGTGAATCAACCTTTATTAATCCCGATTTCCATTGTTCCAACATGGTCTATTAATACCCAAAAACCCTAGAAATTCCCTATTTTTGGATATGAGGACCTATTCTAGGGCTTTTGAGCACCGACACCAATGACTGATTCCGTTCCTGATTCTATGTTTTAAAACCCTGCTTCTATGTTTCGAAAAGTTAAAGTGAATCTTGTTCTCACAAGATGCTCGAATATTTTACCAAGGCACATGTGCCTTCCATCTTCCTACACTGAAGGAGTTTCAGAATGACTTTATGCTTTCTATTTGGTGATATACATCCCATTACTTGAATGATTCACTAGCTAGAAACCTAGCATCCCTTATTTCGCCGGGTTGATCAGGATTTTATGCAAGAATCTCTTTAGATCGTAGTAAACTCTAACGCTTCTTTTAATACTTGTTCTTGTCGGGTGTTCTTCTATCCTCAAGGATTAGTTGTCTTAGGTAATTGACCGATATGCCAAAATCTCCAAAGTTGATGGAACACATTAAATCAAACCCTTTAACCTATCTCATACTAAGCTGACCCAATCTATCGCCCATACACTAGATCGAATCCCATTAGGCACATAACAAACTACCACACTTCCACAACCCTCGTTCTTAACTCCACTCAGCCCCAAGGTTTCTGTCTAGCAATAAGTAGCCCTTTCTTGATACCCTTTAACCTATCTCATACTAGGTTGGGGTACCTGGCAGTAAGCAGCCATTTCTTGACAGATTTCACTAAGTAGCCCTTTCCGTTACTCGAATACGTGACGTGATACCCGACTCTAATACCAAATGTCAGATACTTGATCGATATGTCAAAAACTCTAGAGCTAATGAACGAATTAAATCAAGCCCTTTAACCTATCCCATACTTGACTGACCCAATCTAATGACATACACTTGATCAAACTTTTTTTTTTCTTTCATACACGTGCATTGCCATTTAACACAATTATACATTCCTGATTACAATCTCTATATTTTCCATATTCAACCAAAGGAAAGATCAGATTTGTACCTTCAGTGATATGCTACATTGCCATTGAACAGAATTAGACATTCCTCATTACAATATCTATATTTTCCATTATACAAACAGAAAACAATCACAAAAGGAAAACCCATTGTTTGCATTGATGAAAGCATGTATTTGTTGAACCTGGTTTTGGTCTGGCGTTTTATTTTCACAAACAATGGGAGAAACAGTAATGCATGCATGGTCCGTTGTCAAAAACAAGATCAGAACTTAACATTTTAAGCAAAATGGTTGCTTCTCTCTATATTTACAACTCCCATGGGCCATAGACAATGTCAACAGTGAATATGAACCCCAGAACGATCAACTAATTGGTTCCCTCATAAAGGTACGTTAAGGATGGCTTGCCACAGTCATCTTCGTAAGGACCTGCAGTCTGTGGGGATGTCAATGTGCCATTAGTTGGTAGGTTCTGGTCTGAACTGAGGCTTGGGAAGCTTGACTTAGAACCCTTCTACAGCCTTGGTTCCAAATCAGCTCTGCACATATTTCTGCAGTACTTTTAGTAATAACTCACACATTTGGCCACAAAAATCACTAGAAAGTTTTCACAGGCATAAATCAATCATTCCAAAAAGGACCTAAATGATACAGATTTCTAATGTCTTATTATCCCAGCTTCATGACCACGGGCCTGTAGGAAGAATTCCAGTATGGTAATTGGTTAAGAAACGTACGTTTATGTTGTCATGGTTCTCTAATGGAATAGGCCATGTGGGGCCTCTCTATATCCATAAGCATTCTCTTCGGTATTCTCGCACAATTGCAGGGACGCTTGTAGTTGGGACCTGAAAGCAGATGAACATTCAGAACTAATTCAAAGTGGCAATCGTGGACCTTCTTGTAGTAACCAATATCAAAGGTATATTGAAAAGAAAAGAGAAAAAGACCACCAAGAACTTTTGCATGCTCAATACAACAACCAAGCAAGCATTATCTACGATGTATTCAAGCACATTCACAAGCTCAAATTCAACAAAGACAATTACACGGATAATTATCTGCTCCATTTCCCCAGGTTCCTCTAATAGGGGGCAGAAATGACCACCCTACCCCTGCCCGAACACACTGCCTGGGTGGGGTCCACCCCCCCCCCCCCTATTAGAGGGACTTGGGGAAATGGACCGGGCAGGAAATGGAGCCAGATAATTTTCCCAATTACACCCCCACCACCCAAGGAAAAAAAAATCCTACCCCGACAAACCCAATTACATTGGGTCACCTAGACAAATCCTGCTCAATGCAATTCAAAAACCTCCTGATCTACGTATTAAATTTCAATCCTAGCATAGAAATCCAAGAGAAAAAGAAAATATACAAGTAATACTTCTCTCTTACCACTGAACATGCAAGAGCTTGCACAGCTAAGGATTAGTGGTCTAGACTCCCACAAAGGTAGTTAACCCCTCCCCTACCCATTGGATTAATACTTCAATGTACACTTAGCTAAGGACATTGACCACTTTAGATTCTAATAAATCGGTTTAAATTTCCAAGACCAAGCTTTGAACCTTCCACTTATGAAGGCCTAGAAGCATATTTTGCAATATACTTCCAGATAAAGATAGGCTGAAAACTTGTAAGGTTAAAATAAATATAACTTACCATGCCATAATCAGTGATAATCATTGAGACATAATCTGAAGGTGTCACATCATACCTGTAACAGTGTCAAACCAAGGTAAGAGCTATGAAAATCAGCTGGGTCAAAAATAAGCTTGTCAGGGTTCTAGTATTTGATCTCCAGAGAACTTACATAAGGTTCAGAAGTTGAAGATTCTCACTATGCGTGCAATTATCCAAATGGTTCACATCCTTTCCTCCAGGAACTTTTGCAATAACATCTGGATCACCTGCAAAAAGTAATGGTTGTACAAGACAAAAGTGTTGAAAGAACATGATGCAAACTAAAATTAGCATAGCACAAACTGTTTCAGAGATGGACCTACCTAATTCATTAAAGCATATTGAGTCAAGCTGCACCCTTTCATGAAATTTATATGCTTCACAGCATACTAAAACTGGAACATGGAATGCATGAGCTACCATGGCTACACATGCAGTTCCAACCCTTGAGTAAACTGTTCCATTAGACAAAACTGAAGCAGCCCCAAGAAAAACCCTTGTGACTTCATGCATGATACAAGAAACAGCATTTATATGCGTATATGTACAGCTGATGCCCTTCGCCACCAATCTATGAATTAATGCTTGTCCTTCAAGCTTTGGACGGGAGTCTACTACCACAACACGGAACTGTTTCCCCAGCTCTTGGGCATACAATAGCATCATTTCAACAACACAGGATGAGCCATATGTGAGAAGTACATCCCCATCCCTAATCTTTGTCACAGCATGCCTGACTATCACCTTGTCCGCTAGTACTATCTTCTCATTTATAAAACGATCAATATCTGCACAAAGAGCTACTTTTGCTTCTGACTCACCAAGTGTCACAGGTAATTTGCTGATTAGATTCTTCAAAACTCTAATTGCATTTCCCATGCTGATTGAAAGGGGCCTGCACTCTATTAAAAAAGAAACGTAACTACTGATTTTTGCAGTCAGATCTCTATTAAGATTTTTTTCTGGAGGTGTGGAGTAGTCTCGAATGGCTTCTTTGAAAGCTTGGAGCATTGCAATACAACGAGCATTTCCACCAGATATATCTCCAGCCAAATACTGTAATCCAACCTGACAATAATTTATAAACTAAATATTAGAAAAGAGAAAACTGTAAAATAAAAATTACTCTATAATTAACATCATTTTATTTATAAAGCAAAATAGTGGTACATATTAATACATAGAAATACATAGTGGTACAATGAAATAAAAAGAGCCAGAACTAAAAGTACTCTACCAACACCAAACTAATACAACAAATCCACACCATATCTGAATTTGGAAACTAAAAAGATGATTAACCTCAGAATCCACTTGGAGGACAAACAGAAAAAATAATTAAAATATGAAAAAAAAAAAGAAAAAAAAAAAGGAAAACCATCTTGGAAGTCCAGCTGCCATGTCTGAGGTTACCAGTATACAGTCATATACATATGATAAAAAGATCTAAGTTGACATTTCCACCAAGTTGCTAAACCAAGTACCTTGTAAATAGCAGGATGCATTGGATCAAGTAGGAAAAACTTTGACTCAAGGTCAGGAAGTTGAGTTCCATGTTCATATTGAGGCAAATGCCTAAACAACTCAACTCTGTTTCTAGCTTCAGTTTGTTTGACCACTGCACGCCTTTTAGCCTTTTCAACCCGTTGCTTGTCATCAAATTGCATGCGTGGAGGAGGAACATCTTTCTTCCTATCTTTTTCTGATGGGCGATCACCTCCTTTCTTCTCCGAAACTGCAACAGAAGCTGCTCTAGGAGAAACATCTTTCTGTTGTGAATTCTTCAGAGTCTTAGTTTGTTTTGCATTCTTTGGAGGTGGTCCTCCAGAAGCCGTAGGAGTCTTACTTCCTTCAGCTACACCAACTAAAAAGAAGTATACAATGGTCAGATGATTAGTGGCAGTATGCCGGAATATATTAAAATTGAGCAAAGCTGAACAAATAATGAACAGCAGTGACAACAAAAACCCAGAAGATAGATTGTATAAGACACTAAAATAGAATCCAAACGTCAAGAGGGTATAGCAAACCTTTAAAAGACATCTAATATAAAAATATTATAGAGGCTAAATGGAGAAAAGATAGATAAACCAGGTCAGGAATACCGTCAAACCTTCAAGGCATTTGAGATAAATGACAAGATATGACTATATGAGTAAATGGTCACAAATCTTTTTAAGTCATACAAATATAAGCCATTGTAGACGAAAATATCAAGAACCAAAAGAGAATGAAATAAGGACCTTCTTCTTTTTCTTTCATCTTATTTCAATTATGGTCAACTATCAGGAAAAATTATGTTACATGGTCTCTCTAATGACAACAGAAGTCACTTTTCGACGCCTGATTTATATTTAAGAATATTCAAATGCTATTAACAGAGAAAAGTGCAGTACAAGATGGACCATGGAGCTGGCATTGAGAAGGGAACTCTATATGTGGCTAATCCAGAGGCCACCCCATGCTTTTGGCTGGAATAAGCCACATTAGCCTCTTCATGGCAGAAAACCACATAACAGCAAGCTTGAAATTCAACAGCATCATAACAGCAATCCTTCATAAAATTACACGAAGATATTAATAATTATGATACTTTTCATAAAGAAAAATCTTAATAAGAAAGAAGCCTATGATTTTGATAATATCAGCATCAGGGAAACACAGCCATGCTTAAAAATGGCACCACAAAAAGCACATACGAGATCCATCTTTCAAGAATTCATGTTGCTCAGCCTCATGCATTGAGGCTAGTGTTGCAACTTGTGCTAGGAAAACTAAGTCAAAAACAAGCAAGGGCAGAGCCAAAACTAAACTCAATTTTGAGCCCGATCTGATGTTAGAATCTGGGTTACCCATTCTAAGCCTATGATCCTACACTGGTCCATACTCAATGAACTTTGTTTTGGGATGCTTCCTCACATGCATACTGTATACATGTATACATACATAATTTTTAGAACATAAATTTCCTTGAGAAAATGGTGTTCAAGCTTACCAAGTTTGTGGCTTGCATGGTTCAGCCTGAAACAAGAATTTTGGGCTGCTAAGTTACAGTAGTTTATGATGAATTCAGACCTGGTCAAGGTTTAGGTCCAGACTACACAGACTGGAATTGGATCCACACTGATCTAACTACCCAGCCCAACTTACAACCCCTAATATGAGACAGTCAAGTTTGAAATGAAAATCTCAAAGAGCTATTCATTGTAATAAGGACCGGTCTCTCCGTATAACCATTCTCTTTGCAGGTAACTCTCTTTTCCAAATGCGGAACCCAGGTCAAAATACCCTATTTGGATCCCTATGGGCCCATTCAAATACCAAATACCCAAGTTACAAAGAAGCACTGGCAATTCTGTAATAAACTACATTATCAAGGGGAAGTGGTAGGGACGTAATTAACCAAATATGAAAGGGCTATTAATGTAGTCCTAGGTGGCAAAGAGACCAGCTAGGAGCCAAAGCTTCAGGATCTGCTGTGAACAGGCAGTCCGATTGGGGTAAAATGTGAATTTAGGTCAAAATTAGGATTAGGGTTAGGGTTAGGTTAAGGTTTGAAGGGTTGGTTATGCTACACAGGTGTAGAAGAGTCTATCAGTATTGGTGTGATGATGTTTTGATGGATGGAAGTGAGAGAATTCAAAGGACAGCAGGTTAGGGTTTCGGGTTTCGGGTTTTTAAAAAAGTGTAAGTGAGGGGATCTAGGGTTTAGAGATGGAATTAGGGCAGGGGCTTTAGGTCGAGTTCTCTAGGGGTAGAGAGAGTCACTCGGCCAAGGTATGATGGACTGGTGATGGCTGGATGTTGTTGGAATGAAATTTAGGGTTTTGGGTTTTTAATGGAAGTTAAAGGAATTTAGGGTTTTGATGGTGGGATGGGGCAAAAGTCAGGATCGAGTGTGAGGGAGGTTGTGAGGGTGCTGTAGTTTAAATTTGAATGGATTCTGATGGTGGGTTAAGGCTGTGAGTGAATTAGGTTTAGGAAAATTTAGGAAAATAAAAGGGGAATGATAGGGTTGGGCTGTAGAAGGTTTAGGAGCAGAAGATTAGGGATGGGGAGCTTCATACTTATTTGGAGATGCAGGGGGAATGATGGCAGCAGCAGAAACTTGAAGAAAAATCGAGTCTTGAAGAAGAACACATGAGAGAGAGCTTGTTCAAACCACCCAGGCTTCGCACTGCAAAATGTCGATTGGATCACACACCAATCCCACCTTGCCTAGATCAAACACAGAGCAATCTCACAAGGAGAAGAGAAGCAGCAGTTGCAAACAGCAGTTTTTAATTTCATAAAGTGGAGAATGAATAAGCTCCACGAATTCCATTAATTTAAATAGGCTGAAAAGCCTCTACTCCTACTCAGCCTAGGAGTCTAAAGGACCCCTAGCCGACTTAATTAAACCACTCCTTTCTAAATCGTGGGAGTGTGGTGTGGACACAAAAAACAGAAAATTACATAATAACATGAAGGTAACTCAAGTCACTTAAATTGGACCACTGATTCAACCAGTTTGGGCCGGTTCAACTTAAAACATAAAAAACACTAAAAAAAAAACTAAGTATGATCCACCACTAACACTACTGACTATACTACTTGGACAGCAGCTTATTCTTCTTCTTCTTGCGGATGATGGGCTGTAGCTCTGCATAAGATATTGGTAGCTAATGAGGGAGAGGATACAAGAGGGTTCTATAATTATTGGCTAGTAAGGGTAAGTAGTAAATAATGAGAGAGTGAGGGGTAATATAGAAAGTGGGTCAGTCAAAATTAAAAAAGGAAGTGAAATCATGAATGGAGGGTTATCATCTCCTACCTCCAGCACAAACCAGAGGCAGAAACCAGGGGCGACTTCGAAGAAGAGATCTTCTTCTCTGGAGCTTTATTGGATATAATATTTTAGGGCAAAGTTCCCAATTCAATAACCCTCTTGAATGCAGCTAAGGGTCACCCCAAAAACAGCAAGTGAAGAGAGAGGATTTGATGTCTGAACTCAAACCTGGAGGTAGAAATAAAACAAGTGTGGATTAGGATTGCTATCTCACAGCCCACATGGGTTTCAGCCACCAGATCATACAGGTAGCGATGCCCAAGGATGGGGATCTTATGCCCAGTATATAAAGAGGAAAGAAGACGAGATGAAAAAAGAACAGCCTTGATCGTGAGAGACTGTGTCTGCGCCAGAGCAGGGAATGGGGAAAAGAAAATCCAGAAAAGAAGAAGAAAAATGAAGAGAAGAATGAGGGAGAAAGAGAGAATCCAAGGGAAGGGGAGAGAGGGAAGAAAAGAGAGATGGGAGGGAGATCGCACGCTACACAGGCTTCAACAACACAAACTCAATCTTAGTCCATTCTCATTTCTTTCAAATCTAAACTCTGATGTAGGGTTACATGCATATTAATAAGAAAATAAACTTCTAAAAATAGTAACTCTTAAACTAGGAAACTAAAATCAACTCAAACCACTAAACCCAATATCCTACATAATTTACCCAAAAAAGAAAGATTACATGATTATCCCAAAATTGAATCCTAAATATCCTACTAGACTTAAAAACCCAATTGGACCGGTTTATCTCCATCTGGGCTCCCTACAGATTTGGGTCAGTCCAAGGAAGTGCACCTACATCAATTCCCCCTGTGACGAGAAAAACTCAACCTTGAGTTTTGTAGAATGGGAGAATCAGCATCACTCAATCGGCATCTATCCTTGACTGTATGAAATCATCGATTAAACCATGATCGAACAATATAAATCCGCGACGTGAAGTTTGTTGTTGAAGTAGTAACATGGAAATATAAAATCGACCAGTTCACTCAAACGATCAACCAGTTTATCCAATTCCACAAGTTGATCTTCAACGAAAATCAATGCCATCTCGTCTCCCATCATTGGTGAATCGTCTTCTGGCTCTTCCACCATTTGCTCAACGACTAAGATCAAGTGGTCGAAGGAAGTGTCCATAGGATCAGATGTGACCAACAATTGGCTCTTAAGTTCCTTGCATTGTCGTTGGAGTCTCCTTGCATTGTCGCTGAATCTCATCGAGCTTCTCTCATGTAAGTTGAATTTGTTAATGGATGACGGATCTTCAGTAAGAGGGTTGGATCTATCGGCCAGGTTTGCTCTGATACCAATTGATGCGGAATCCAGGTTTCAAAACACCCTATTCGGATCAATATGGATCCAACCGAATATCAAATACCCAAGTTACAAAGAAATGATGGCAATTCTATAATAAACTGAAGTGCCATCCATGGAACAAGAACGGCGAGATCTTGGTAATATCTTGCTATTTTCAAAAGGTGAGACAAGATGGAAAACGAAATGGAAAACTACAATGTTTTGCTCGAGATCGACATCACTGAACCAAACCCCCCTTTAAGTTATGCTTTAACTCAATCAAGACCAGTCGAGATCTCGATAGGTCTTAGTGCTTTCTGTTGTCTTGACAGGGAAGCTCCAAGAAACTTGAAATTTTGGTTTTGATCCCATTTTTCGACGGAAAACTCGCCAGATTGCGCGGAGATACGTCAACAATCATTGAATTTGCAAGATCTACAACAAACCCAGCCATACATGCCGATGGTAGTTCAACAGCCTGGTGGCAGTAGCAGTGGATCGATCTCATCGCAACCGCCTCTTCCATACCCTAGGATAGGGCTCCTTTGGATAGTTGATGACAACACTTTTATGTATTATGTGGAAGAGTACGTGCAATGCTTCAGCAGCACTATAACATGGGAAGCCTATGTGTCACATACAGAGGCTAACTTGCTTCGAAACTATGGCTTGGAATCATAGGGAATGTTAAGATTGATATATTTTACACTTTTACATTTCTAATGCTTATTTAAATAATTGAGTCGTTTTACATTAATTGTATGCTTTGATTGTTTTCTATTACTAAATTATGTGTAGAATAGGGCCTATTAGTTTTAGTACATCGTAGCCTACCAACCTAGGGTCCAAAGTCAAACTCCTATTTGGACTTTAATTTTGGAAATTTTGATAGTGCCATTGTGTTTAAATGGCCCAAAATAAGCTATATACCAAGTTTCATGACCAAACTAGGTCATAAGCCCATCGAAACCATCAAACGAGTTCAAAAAAAAAAGTGCACCAATTCGCTGAGATCTCGGCCCAACTCAGTTTTTTGGCTGGGCGAAACCAGTGCCGAAACCGAGTTCTCGAACCATGGTGCTATCATTTCCCCATGCATTAAAGCATAAAATGGTACCTCCCACAAAAAAGAAAAAACACTACAAATTGATATATAAAAAAGTCATGCCACGAACATAAAAGAAAATAGACCTCCGTAATTGCCTTTCGAAATGTCTATGCAGATCTAAACAGTTTTTCAGCAAACCTCAATAGAAAAGTAAGTTTTCAGGTTATGCTTTAACTCGACCAAACCAGTTGACATCTCGATTGGTCTTAGTGCTTTCGGTTATCTTGACAAGGAAGCTCCAAGAAACTTGAAATTTTGGTTTTGATCCCATCGACGGAAAACTCGCTGGATTGCGCGGAGATACGTCAACAATCATTAAATTTGCAAGATCTACAACAAACCCAGCCATACATGCCAATGGTAGTTCAGCAGCCTGGTGGCAATAACAGTGGATCAATCTCATCGCAACCGCCTCATCCATACCCTAGGATAGGGTTCCTTCGGATAGTTGATGACAACACTTTTATGTATTATGTGGAAGAGTACGTGCAATGCTTCAGCAGCACTATAACATGGGAAGCCTATGTGTCACATACAGAGGCTAACTTGCTTCGAAACTATGGCTTGGAATCATAGAAGTATATGTTAATATTGATATATTTTACACTTTTACATTTCTAATGCTTATTTAAGTAATTGAGTCGTTTTACATTAATTGTATGCTTTGATTGCTTTCTATTACTAAATTATGTGTAGAATAGGGCCTATTGGTAGTTTAGTACATCGTAGCCTACCAACCTAGGATCCAAAGTCAAACTCCTATTTGGACTTTGATTTTGGAAAATTTGATAGTGTCATTGTGTTTAAATGGCCCAAAATAGGCTGTATACCAAGTTTCATGACCAAACTAGGCCAAAAGCCCACCGAAACCATCAAACGAGTTCAAAAAAAAAAGTACACCAACTCGCCGAGATCTCGGGCCTCTCGGCCCAACTCAGTTTTTTGGCTGAGCAAAACCAGTAACGAAACCGAGTTCTCAAACCATGGTGCCATCATTTCTCCATGCATTAAAGCATAAAATGGTACCTCCCACAAAAAACACTACAAATTGATATATAAAAAATTCGGGCCACGAACATAAAAGAAAATAGGCTTCCGTAACTGCCTTTCGAAATGTCTATGAAGATCTAAACAGTTTTTCAGCAAACCTCAATGGAAAAGTAAGTTTCCATATAGTCAACAACAAAAATGGGATACAGAAGTAAAATTACAAAACAAATAATTGGATACTCGATGCCAAACAATGTAGTCACATAATGAAATGTCAGCATTATTAGGAGTTCTTTTTTCTTTAGTTCAAGCTGGATCTTCTTTCTTTACTTATTTGTATAATCCAGCTTGGGGGGGAGTGTTGAAGTACTGTTCATGTGACACTGTTCACATGAACAGTGATTTGGTTGATATGTGTATCTTCTATTTTCCTAGTCCTAGTTGGAGTCCTAGTTTCTAATTATGTCAAGTCCTAATTCTACTGTGAGTTGTTAGTCTTAGTTTCAGTTTGAGTTGTTAGTTCTAGTTCTTTTCCTATTGTAACTTGGAATCCTATCATGATTAGGAATTCCTAATCTGATTAGGAGTTCCCCTTTCTATTTGTAATTTCCCCTCTATTATAAATAGAGGGGCTTTCCTATCAATGAGAACAACAAGTTATTATTCTCTCATTCTCTCTTTTTTCTCTTCTCTCAAGTTACCAGTTACAGGTCCTAGGTTTTCTACATGAAAGCAGTAATCTTCTAAAGGGAAAAGATTGGAAGGAGAAGAAAAAAGGCAAAGAACAAGCTGCACCTTTTGCAGCGGCTTTGGCAGCTCGTTGTGCCTCTTGAAGGGCACGCCTTTCAGCTTTTGAAGTTTTTTCTTTCAATGGTTTTGAACTTTCCACCCATTCATTTTGCAGTTCCACCCCTGATTCTCCACGTTTCTCTGCAATAGCTTTTTCGTTCTTAGTTACATAAACATTACGATAAGACTAAAATGAAGGAAGAAATTCCACATCTAAACTTCATGGCAGGCAATCATTTAATAAACTATTGTACTGCTTTTAGCAGGAAAGCTCAAAACAGAGGAGAGGATAACCATAAGGCTACATTTTGTTATGGATAGGCATACTTGAAGAGTGAAAGTTGCTGTCTCTAAGCATCTATCATTACTCCAGGAAACAAGGACATGGACTGTATAAGACAAATGTACTTGATCTCCAACTCAATGCCTGATGTAAAAAATGACATAAGCTTACAGGGAAAACTTCAACTACCACCAACACAGGATATACAACAAGAAAAACTTTTGAGAACAGGATGAAGTATCATTGGATATGGTTAAATATTGGAACAGAATCTCTTTAAGTACATCAAGTAAACTTATGATGCAGAAAAATACACAGAAGTGGGCTTAGTTTATTGGTTATAAGCCTTGGGTTGGGTTACATATGTTTTGGACCTTTGATGTAATGGATTTTCTTTGTAATAAGCCACTTTAACGGGCTTAAAATATGGATAAGATATAGGAATATGGGATTTAGTTTATTAATTAGTCTAGTTAGAGTCCTATTCTCTATTTTTATTTTCTATTAAAGTGTTTTAGCTAGGCTGGAATATGTCTCTATGAGTCCAGCCTTGTTTAAGTTGTTTCTTTCTTATTTAATGCAGAGTTTTAGTCAGTTAAGACCATATTCATAGTAAACTATTGGCTGGAGGAATTTAATGCCTAGTTTGAGTCTGTTATTTGAAATTTTATTTGAACATATGTAAGGGCTATGCCCTACCAATGAATTTTGATGAATTAATGGAAGGTTTTTGCTTTGTTTTGGTCTATGGATTCAGGCTTGCATTTGTGAAATTCAAGTGTGTTTACTCTTGTGGGATTCAAGAGTGTTTTACTGCTGTGAGATTCAGTAGTGCACCATGGTGGGATTCCAACCATACGGATCAGGTGGATTCCTGATCATATCATTCCCATTCTTACTTTTCTCTTCCATCGATATTCAGGTTAGTTTCTACACTTTTTCCATATCCTGTGCCTGCTATTTTCCTCTCTTAATTCTGTTAGTTAAGTTTCTGCTCTGTTTAAACTTTAATTTCCTCTTTTGATTTATTGTTATCTTCTAGTTTCATTCTGGTTTCAGAAACCTGAAATTTCCATTGATTTTTCAGAATCCTATTTCAACTGAACTTCTTAAAAATTCTATCTTTTTGAACCTGATTTCAATCTCTGTTGTTCTAGTTCTGTTGACTGTTAACCACTGATATTATTTCATTCCTTCACTTCCCTGCTACCAATTTCCCTGAAATTCTGATTGGCTTCTGATGTCCTAATTAGAGAAATTCTTTATTATATAATCTTGATCAAATTTTATTGGATTATTCTCCCTGCAAACTAGACCAATCGACCAAAACTATCTGCCATCTTTCTTGTCTTCGCTTGCCTAGTTTGGTTCGTCTTTTTTTCCCCTACGATCCTGTTGCAAGCTGATCTCCATCTGGATCTCACTGGTTCAGGGTTGGCACTGAATTACCTTATCACAAGAGAAAGTTCATAGACTTCAATGTGAAAGCATGTATATGAACAACAAATTATATTACAGAGTTGGCTCAATTGGGTTTCTTCTGCCTCTAATTTAATTGGCCAATTTGGGTTCCTTAACAAAAACAAAAAGGTAATAATGCAAAGTAGAATCTACAATATAACATACAAGTAATTGCATACCAGAGACACCAGTAGGGATTTTCACCACAGAAGCAGTGATCAGATTGGTTGCTACCGTCGGAAATTTAATCGATTTTGCGGCCGAAGAATCGAACCCAGGGCCAGGAAAAGACGACGCAAGTTTTCCGGGATATCCCCCAACAATCCAACCAGTGGAAGACATATTATCCTCTTCAAAGAAATCCCCATCATCAAGCTTACTTGAAGGAGAAGGAGAAGTACCCAGAAGAGAGTCAGAAGGATCGCAGTTTCCATGTCGCATATCATCACCCATGGAAGACCTACGAAGGGGAGACATGGGAACATGAACTTGAACTGCACGAGAAGATGAGACATTATCTGAGGCGTGGCGAGGTGGAGGGATCATGACAGGGGAGAGAGACTTGGCGGTCGGCGAGGAGGCGGAGGTGCCTAATTGGGTCCGTTCAGGACGTGGAGAGCCACCGTCAGGGTTGAAGGTTACGAAGCCGACCTGACGGATTTTGGGATCGATGACCATTCTTGAAGGTCTGCGAGGTTCCATGGATGAGAGGAGGTAAAAGAAGGGTTGGGATTTGAGGGTTTGGATGCTAAAGCAAGAAGAACCTTTGTTGCATTGGAATAGATTCTGAGAATGGAATCTCCAGTCACTGAGATTGGAATGGAAATCAAAATTCTTACCTAATGGCCACCATTGCTACTGAATTGAAGAATTTGGAGTTCTAATATTGCAAAATTATTAGAAAGAAGGGAAGTAAAGGTTGAAAGGTTTCATAATTTGCATAGAACATTTAACTTGCCTGGTTTTTGTGCACCACTTTTTTGTTTTTTTTTGGTGTAAGTTTTGTGCACCACTTATGCTACATGAAATGATGATATGATAATTCTAATCATTGGATATTTTGAAAATAATTTTAATTAGTTATGTGTCAAATTTTAGTTTTATGTTTCATTATTTTTTTTTTTAATGAGACATTCCATTATTTATTATTACCCGCAGAAAAAGGGATCTCATTCACTGTAGGGCGAGAGAGGGTGTGAAATTTGTGAATCCTATGAAGGTGGATGGACCGTTCTTTATGGGTGGAAGAAAACTTAGTCCTTTATTATTTCATATATGTTCATGCACCACTTCGATGATCCTAGATTTTTCTATTTTACTTTGCTACTCTAAAAAGTTTATTTTAGTTTAAACTTAATGTGTTAACAAGGAACCTTGAGGATTAAATATCCATAAAATTTAATCTCATCTCACATGAATACAAATGTGCACGGAGCAAATAAGGTTACATGTTTTGTGTAGACTAGAAACCTCAATCCTTTTTGTCTAAACTATTTCAACTTAAATTGGATCCTCTGAATCATCCAATTAGTGGTCATTTTAACCACTATTGTCCATTTGATTTTGGTACATGGAAGAATATATTTTGGCCAAAATGACACATGAGCAGGAGAGGTAGGTCATATCTCCCAATGAAATTTGGGCTCAAATCAATCTACCATCAGTCCACGTACAACTTAGCCATTTTTTGCCTTGTTAGGAACCATGAGTAATAGAAACCATGTCCCTCCCCTGCTTGACAATATGTATATTAGAAAAAGACTTAAGTTACATACATTGTATTTAATTTCATTGGTTCTCATACCCAAGAAAGCCAATGTTGTGCAATCTTTAGATTTTCACCCGATTGATTTATGTAATGTTTCTTATAAGATTATTGTTAAAATCCTTATTAAGAAACTTAGACTCTTGTTAAATTATTTTGTCTCCTCATTGCACATTGATTTTGTCTCTGGGCGACAAATCTCTGACAACATCATTATTGCTCAAAAGATATTTCACTCCTTATCTCACAAAAAAGGCAAGTTGGGTTATTTAGCACTGAAATTAGACCTGTAAAGGCATATGAAAGGGTGGAATGGGGTTTGATTAGAGCTATTTCTAGTATCTAGGGTTTGAGGTTGGATATTTGATATCTTTTGCTTCATATTTAATCAAATTGGAAGATAGTTCTTTTGAAACTATTGAACCATCTAGGGCTATTAGGCAATGATGCCCTCTAAGTCCCTCTATCTTTATCACTATTATGGAGGTTTTATCTAGATTGCTTAGAGTTTATAGAGCCTAAGGTTTTATTAAAGGTATTAATTAAAGTCTTTAGTCGATATTGGGTTTGCTGCTAATGCTTGTCTCGACATTAGATAACTTACCAAATTAGATAACTTACCAAATTAACGATACCTTTACCCGGAAGAACAACTGTTTTAGAACAGGGAGTAAGCAATTGAAAGCTATGGCTTGCCACTACAAGCTAAAGCCCATGCACCAGCTCCTATACCGGAAGAGCGCATACACCTTGAATGCGGATAATACGTTTATATTCTGCAGGTTCACTAAGATGGTGTTCTTTCAACTAAAGATGTGCTTGATCTTTTTCCTGACATTTTTTAGATAAAAAATAAATTTTCATGAAAGTGGGGTGTACTTCAGTAACATTGCATCAACAAATGCCAAATGAAGCATGTGTGATCTGCCAGATGTTAAATCATATGGGGACTAACGCAGTTTAACTTGGCACCAACCTTTTCTACCCAAGATCTAAGGTGAAGGGCGTAGGATCGGTTATAGATCGAGTGGAGAAAAGCTTAGCTGGTTGGAAAGCTCATCATTTTAATTCAATATATTTTATCTTTTGTTTCCTCTTATTGGATGTTTGTATTCCTCTTTCCCAAGATTGTGTCATAACTTGATTTGATCTTTCACAAAAAAATAAAATAAAATAAAATAAAACCTCGATTCGATCAATGCAATTCTTTTGTGGGGAGGGAGTAATTCCAAAAAACATAATCAGGTAATGGAGGAAGTTTTGCAAAGGGGGATTAAGAATAAGAGATGCAATAAATCACAATAGAACTCTAATTATTAACCTTGTTTGGAGACTGTTAGTTGGAAGCGATGGCCTATGACGCTTGTGTTGAAAACTAAGTATTTCCATAATAAATATTTATTCGAGGATGGAACATAAGCTAAAAAAGGGTTCTTGGTCATGGAATAGTATAGCAAGTGTAAGATTGATCTTTAGGAAGATGTTTTTTAGGAAAATTGGGGATGGGGTGTCTACATTGTTTTGGAAAAATCCATGGATACCTGAGTTAGATAAGTTTTAGAATTCCTCCTCCGTGTATGGATCACTTGACTTTGATGGTTAAGGATTTTATTTGGAATGTTCAGTGGAACATCCCACTTCTGTATTACCACTAACACTGTTTATTTTTCGACCAAGGGAGTCGTTAATTTTATGATAAATTACTATAGTGAACAAGGAAGTGTATTCTATGAAGGTACATCCCAAATTTTTTTTTTTGGGAGAGAGCTTTGCATGAAGGAATTCCTTGTCGATCAATACTAGCTCGAGGGGGATTTAAAGAAAAGATACATTATGACCCTCCCCAGACCCCGCAACAACAAGAGTCTTGTGCACTGCGTACAGCTTTTTTTTTCCTCGTGGGGATCAAAGCAAGTGTTTAGATGGGATACATATAAGTAGAGATATGGACATGCTCTTCAGAGATGGAGGATTTATTTCCGAAGTCTGAATTGGTAAGATGGCTATGGGGATGTTTTAAAACAATACTTGATATTCATTTCTGTAGTCACAAGTTTTAAAAATGGAACATTAAGGTATAGTACCCTGACTTTGTAGTTAATCTTCTTTTTTAATTTATAGACTTATTTTCTTTCATCAAAAAACTAAAAACCTCCCAAAGCCATCATTCATTTATTCCTTGCTGCAACCAAGAAATCATCTGCTAACAATCCATCCAAACTATCATCTCTGTCAAGCCTAGTTCCATTGCTCTTTGTAATCCCTGAAATAGTCCCTGAATCTCCGACTCATGTGGATTCCCCGATTCCGAGAACAATGTCTCACCTGGTGTCAACATTTTTTTTCAAAGAGAAATAGCTTTATCACAAGTAAGGTGGGATGAAAACACAGAGCTTGAGAATGGAAGTGATAAGAATGTCAAATCAGATAGTAACACAGTAGTGTAAAAGATCATAAGTTTGGTAAGGGGGAATGAAAACACAGAGCTTGACAATGGAAGTGATAAAGCCTTAAGTTGTGTTTCAATATGCATTCTAGGAATAAATTGCAATCTGAAACCCAGTTCTTCTCTGTTTTCTCGATCAGAATGCATTCTAGACCAAAAATCTATTTTGAGAATGTATACCTTCACATAGCTTTAATCTCCTCAAATCTCTCAAACTACCAGCAATTATGATTGATCATCCGGACTTCTGTATATGGTTGTGCCTGTGATTTCTTCACCTCTACATCAATCAAATGAAAATATTGGCATGTGTAGCACAGAATGAAACATGTGTTACCCAAGATTAACAAACTTAAAAGTTTTCGTTATTTATTTTCTAACAGTAGATAATGTATTTTAATAGAAATTTGGTTATAAAACTCGGATCAATTGGGCATTCAGGACCGAGTATTTGGTCTCTGTTCAATTCAGCAAGTCTACAGATCGAGGACAGACCTGAGTCGAAGCATTCATTAAAGTAGTGTTATCAGATTACGATTAATAGGTCAAATACATAATTTTGTTAAACTCAACATGCAGAAAGACAGGAAAACTGTGAAGGAAATAACAACCCATTGAACTGAAATGAAATTAACCATAATCAGCTAGACCAAGTTATTTTCAAATCAAAGAGTGTTTGGAGAATGCACTACCAATAGGTCAGTACAGATCCCCATCTCAATTAGTCTTATTACGAAGAGTAACAGATCAGTGACACAAGAAACAAGCAACAAGAAGCTAGAGAAGGAAGCCCTAGAGGTGTTTCACACATGGGCAGTCCTTAATGCAAGAGTTAGCATAATTAGATGAATTTAATCAATTTTGTCATTCTCAATATTAATGAGGGACTGCAGTTCTTTTGTTAATCCTGCTACAACCCTGCCTACTATTATGGTTGTTAAGGTTCATATTGGGATTAGTATCAAAAGCTTTGGACATGGTTTGATCAAAAACTGCACCAAATACAAGCCATACCTATTTGTACACAAAGTGATGCTAAGATGCAACTCCAAGTTAACCACAAGAATGGAAACCAACGACAACAAGAACAGAGATACATAAATAAAGAGACTCATAAATGATCAGTAAACATTCTCCATTCTGGTGTTGGTAGAATTATATTAAGAGTTGAATAGTCCTGAAACTGAGGTACTACATGTCCTTGCAAGGTCGAACTGCCTGAACCATGCTACCATGTTTGTCTCCAGGGGACAAGTCAAATGGAGGTGATGAAGCATCATCCCTGTTTTAGTTATCCACTGGCTGAGTACATTGATCTTTTTCTAACTTTATTATATGAATAAAAGAAGGGAATCCAGGGGGTTTCACTTCTTGTAACCAGATATTTAGCCATAGGCTTGTTAATCATACCATCTCTTCATGTATCTGTTCACCAATGCCAATACAAACACCAACACCAGAAATATGACTAAGCTACCAGAAAGAATCTTCAGTTAATCTATTGGACCTTTGTCCTTGTAACTGTCTGCTAAGAAAAACATGAGAAAGGAAACATAAAGTGTACATGAAAGTCAAAACAAGAGCCAGTTGAGGACTATGTTTTAAAATGTTATAAATGCAAGTTACTCCCTGCGATAGATGTCATAATTTTTTTTACAATAATCCTCTTTGTAACCAAATAACAAGTCCATACAAATTCTTGAATGTTAGGGAAATCATGTCATTTTCGCTTCTTGGGTCTTTCAGGAGGCTTCTCAAGTTCTTCACCATCATCTTCAGAAGAGCCCTCCACAGCTTCCTCAGGGACATCATTAGGGGCATTGTGTCTAGTTATGAAGCCCTTCAGTATACTCATGCTCTCCTCCTTCATCGAAACCAGCTGTTCAGAGATGATGCCTTTGGTTGCATTCACAGAATATGTTTCTAAGCCAAGGCGTAGCGTAGCCTTAACTTGAGCCGTTGGAGGAACAGCATCATGAGATTGCTCCATCATATATTGTGAACGAACTGTAGATCATTCGGTGATACGATTAGATTGATTGGGACCTCATGTATTAATTACATAGTAGGTTGATTATTTTCTAAATATTCTAGGCATACAAACTTCCAAAATCCAAAGGGAACAAAAGTTCCACTAACAACAGCAAAGAGCACCAGAATCAAACCATGTCACATTTATCCCTAGCATTTGCTACAATAGGAGTATCATCAATATAACTTCAACCTATGTGTTGTCAGAATTCAGAAAGCGGGTGCAAAACTAGTTTCAGCAGGTGTGGGATAAACTTTTTGAACCCTATCATCAAAACATCTACTTGCACCACTAGGTAAGCTCCCAAGTAATAATTATTGATGCTGGGTGTATAATAAATACTAAAAGGCTGCCTCAAAATGAACCTTTTAGCACCTAATATTTCCAATTTTGGAGAAAGAAAAATGCTAGATGAATGGAGGAGAAATATTATGGTTCTGATCGATTAATAAAGATAAAGGTGATATTCAAAGCTGTAATAAATATAGATAAATATAACTTATGAGCCATACTATGAAATTGTGGGAAAGAGAAACCCGCCTGAAACAAGAAACTAATATTTTGGATAACCAATTTGGTTTTATGCCAGGAACATCAACCACTGAAGCTATTAACATAGACAAAACTTATGATAAAGTCCCTAGAGAGTTAATTTGGCCAGTGATAAGAAAAGTGATGCAGATAAATCATATAAATGGTTTGTTTTATTAGAAATAAGCCTTGGGTTGGGTTATGGGCCTTTGATTCCATGTGTTTTCATTATAGTGGGCCTACAATATGGGTAGAAGGTAGACATATGAGATTTACTTCAATAGTTTAGTTAGTCTTTTATTTTAAGTTGTTTAGTTAGCTTTGAACACTCTCAACTACACGTGGGATGTTTTCCTGTTAGGATTATTTTTCTTTTTTTAGCTATGTTTGGGCCGGGGCTGCAACAGGGTCGGGTTGGGTTGGGCTTTTTAAAACCCTAGCCCAACCCTGAATCCCCTTAGCTCGGCCCAGACCCGCCCTGACCCTGACTCAGGGCCTAAAAACCCTGACCCTGATCCTGATCCTGATCCTGACGGGCCAAGCCCAGCTCAAGCCCGCACTGATTGGCCCTGATTGGGCCGGGCTTGGCCTATTGGCCCTGACCCTGGCCTATTGACCCTAACCCTAACCCTTGATATATGAAAGTCAAGAAGTAGGAGAAAAAATGAATAAAAAATTCTGATTCACAGACCACGTTCCCCATCTTAGAGAAGATTTCAATTCAAAAGCCATAGATAAAACTTGTACAAAATATCATAATAAACAATTTTCTAATGTATTAAACTGTCACATTAAGCTGTCACAACTCACAAGCAACACAAGAGCTGGAAAGAGAAGACACAAGGGGGTTTCGGCTATACCTTCTTGTATTAGCAACCGAGAAGTCAGAGAACCAAGCCTGTTAGAGTGGTAGCAGCAGAGAGGAGCAACAGATCTACACTGCAAAAAAAAATAAAGAGACTTTTATATGAAAGTCAAGAACAGGGAGATGAAACGAATAAAAAATTCTGATTCACAGACCACGTTCCCCATCTTAGAGAACCAGATATAAATGCACAATAGAATGAGATGAAAGAGATTCTTACACGAATGTAATTGCTGCAAGAGAAAGTTGGCGAGGGAGGGGTCCTTAAGCAAACTGCCGCTGCAATCGAACGAAAATGGAGAAGAAGAGGAGGAACCGAGTTGTCGTGCTGCAACCGAACGGAGATGGAGAAGGAGAGGACGAACCGAGTCGTCGCTGCTGCAACCGAACAGAGATGGAGATGGAGAAGAATAAGAAGACGATTGGGGTTTGGGGGAAGGCTGTGGCTGCTACTCTGCTAGGGTTCGAATAAAATGGGAAAAGAAGAGGTTAAGAGAATGAGATTCGTTTTAAGTTTTAACTTTTAAGACTTTACTTGCTTAAGCCCAAAAAATATAAAAAGATTTCACTTGCTTTGGGGTTTTTAATTAAACTATTATTAACTTTCAGTTTTGGGCTGGTTTTTAAAAAATAAAGAGTTTGGATCGGTCTGGTCATTTTAAAATTTGACATTTAAATTATACATGGATAATTGAACTAGGTTTTGACTCGTTCAAGATGAGTCACCTAAGTTGATTAAAAAATTATAAAATATGATCAAGTATCATGGATTCATGGATATTTCGTCAGTTGTCAATCTTAGAAAATGACCAGACGTTGGTCAGTTTAATTTTCCCTTGAATTGATGATTTTGCTCTAATCCAAAGAAAAAATAATTTATTGAGTTAGGTCATTTATGATTAATTCTCTTTTACTCTTGCTCTTTGCTTCTGTGACATACTAACATCAGTAAGTAGTAACATCTATGTCTTACTTTCCTCGATTTCCCCTGATGCTATAGAGGTTGATGCCTTGATGGGTATAGACGTATAGTACTTTAGTAAAGCACTAGAGGTCTAGAGCTAAACCAAATATGGTTCTGAATCGACCTAAGTCGCAATTTGATTAATTCAATTCTTTATTGACATGGTTTGATTTTAGTATTTTACTGTAGATAAGCTCTGATTCTTCACCGACGACATTGTTGTCTAGGCGTCGCCTTGTAGATCAAGGTTCTCGACTTTTCACCTTTCTTATGTGTTTTTTTTTTTTTTAATATAGTAGGAAAATCATGTCTTATTTGACATGATTCATCTTTCAAGAAAAGAAAAAAAACCCTAATGAGTCAACCTTGTAAAACTTGGTCAAGATGAGTCACATTTTTTTTATTTTTTTAATATTATAAATATGATTATATTTATAACATTATATGACTTGAACAATTTATTACCCTCGTTGTAGTTGGTCCCTCGTTGGCTCGTTGTTGTTGGTCGTTTGTCGAGTTTATCATGACTCAGGTAAAATACCAAGTCTTATTTGACTCGGACAATTTATGACCCAATCGCGTCATATTTTACCCTGATCTAGTTTACGAAAGTACAAAGTATAGACTACTGAGCCTACAAAGTACCAACTTTGCACTTCTATAGTCTACATTATTCTTGACAAGGTTCTCCAAAATTCTGACTTGATTTGGGTGACTCGCCCCAAGTCAAAACCCGATTTTTCAACTATGCTTTAAATTTTAAAGTTTAAATAATTACTATTTTTTTAAAGGTTTATGTCCATTTGATGAAGTGCAGCCGTACAGATTTTTTGTGTGTGAGATTCATGGGATCAGCCACTATTCCACTTTCCATTCTTTAATTGAAAAAAAAAAATGTCTTGAAACAAAAAAGGGAAACAAAATACAAAGGCTGGATAGCCCTAATTGCAGCCTTGCGGGAAGGTTTTTGGACAAAATATTTTGCATCATGTTGGAATAATTGTCTCCATCTAAGAATTAATTAATTTGGTTTTGTTTTGCATTGTGAAACCTAGTTCAATTATTTAATATTATATATCATATAATAAATATAATATATATTTATATTTTATATGATATTTAGCATATCACATAATCAGGGTCAAAATCAGGGGTCATCATCAGGTTAAGATCAGGGCCAAAATCAAGGCCAAGTTCAGGGTCAAAATCAGGGCCAAAGTCAAGGCCAAAATCAGGGTAAAAAATCAGGGCCAAAATCAGGGTCGGGCCGAGCACGAGGCCTCAACCTAGACCCGACCCAACCCTGACTCAGGGCCAGGCATTTTTTACCCTAACCCACCCTCAGGCCTATAAATCTTTAGCCCAGGCCCTGTTCGGGCTCAGGGCGGTTCAGGCGGGTTCGGGCCAACCGGGCCAAACTTGCACCCCTATTGTTTGCTATTAGCTATTAGGATTTCCTAGTCCAATTAGGACTGTTATTTAATTTCTCAATATATAGATTGTAAGAGCCAAGGCTTACTGACTATTTAGATGAATAAAAGTTGAAGTCTTCTTCAATGGAAAGATCCTTGGACAGTGAGATTCTAATCTTGTTTAGGTGGGAAGCCATAGTTATCAATCCTCTTTTTTATACTCTGTTTTTTTCGACAAGGTACTGTTTGAATCTACTATTAATCGATAATGATGTGCTTTGATTTATTCCCGTATTTGAGCTAAATCATCATTCATCCATCTACTGTCATTCTTAATAATCTGTTCTTGATGATTCATATCTGAGAAGGCCCTGATTAACTCGCGGCTGCTCTGTTTTAGAGTTATTTTCTGTCTGATTTGAATCTCCACCTGAGATAGATTTGTCCATCAAATCAAGGGGAGGTTTTGTCGCATCCAAGACCTTATCCATAGAGGTCTTCGACCAGGTTGGTTTGCCAATCAGAGCTTCTGATCTGAATTTATAAAATTTGCCCTGATTCTACCTATTTCCTGAACCATACCTGAATATTTCCTGACTTTTTGTTTCAGACTTAACTATTCCTTAATTAATCTTATGCATTTTGGGGGTCAAGGTAGTGGATTCCCAATTACAATTGGGTTAAATCAAGGATCAGCTTTAAGCCCTTATTTGTTTACGCTTATCATGAATGATTTAACCAGAAAGATTCAAGATGATATTCCTTGGTGTATTCTTTTTACTGATGATATTGTTTTGGTGGATGAGACAAAAGCAAGGATTAACGGCAAGTTGGAATTATGGAGATCAACCATGGAATCAAAAGGTTTTAAGATAAGTAGAACAACGACGGAGTATGGTGAATAACTTTGGTTACACTATGACAGATAATGAGATGGTGAAAATTGATGAGAGGAAGATTCTACAAAGTGACTATTTTAAGTAAATGGGCTCAATCATATAAAGAATGTCACATAGAGGATGATGTTTCCCGTAGAACTAAAATAGGATGGATAAAATGGAGAGGTGCATCCAGAGTGTTGTGTGATCAGCGTATTCCTCTAAAATTTTTAAGCAAAATTTTATAGGGGCAATGATACGCCCGGCTATGATGTATGGTGCGGAATGTTGGGCAGTTAAGAAGCATCATATAGATAAACTCAGTGTGGCAGAGATGAGGATGTTGAGATGCATGAGTGGCAAAACAAGGAAGGATAAAGTAAGGAACGATCATATTAGAGCTGATTTGGGAGTAGCTGATACATGATAAACTAAGGGAAAGTCGTTTGAGGTGGCATGATCATGTTTAACGAAGGCCTTTGGATGCACCAGTACGGATGAGTGATTTGATTCAGGTTGAAGGAACTAAAAGAACCAGGGGCAGACCTAAAATGACCTTAGGAGAAGTGGTGAGGAAAGACATGCATAGATTAGGCCTTGTATCAAGTATGGCCTTGAATAGAGCCGATTGGAGGGCAAGGATCCATGTAGTACACCCCAATTAGTTGGGATAAGGCTGAGTTGTTATTGACATAGAAGATGATGTTACAAAGAATTATAATAGGGTGGATGAAGTGCAGGAGTACACCCAGAGTGTTGTGTGTCATCAATGAATTCCCTTAAAACTCAAAGAAAAACTCTATATGACAATATATGACCAACAAATGATATATAGAGCTGAGTGTTGGGTAGTGAAGAAACAATATATAAACAAACTTAGTGTAACTGAAATCAGGATGTTGAGATGGATGAGTGGTAAAAATGGAAAAGATAAAATAAGAAATGACAAATTTATGCTAATTTTGGAGTAGCTTCAATAAATGATAAGTTGTGATTAAGTCGTTTGAGGTGGCATGGATATGTGAAACATTGGCCTTTGAGTGCTCCAAATATGTAGACAGGTGGTTTGATTCAGTTTGAGGAGCTAAAAGAGCCAGGAGTAGGCTTAAAATGACATTAGGAGAAGTGGTGAGGAAAAACATGCACAGCTAAGGACTAGTAAGTAGTAACAAGTATGGCTTTGAAAAGAACTGAATAGAGAAAAAGAATCTATGTAGCCGACCCTATTTAATTGGGATAAGGCTGGGTAGGGTTGAGTTGAGTTATTTGAAGGAAGAAAAATGATATATGATAATGGATGCCAAACACAGCAAGAGCATAAGTGACCTTACTCTAAATGATTTACATTCAGGATGAAAGATATATAATTGATAGAAAAGGATGAAAGATATATCATTCAAATATATAAGTAAAATTTAGAGCAAGGATTTGGCACATAGTTGTCAAGGAGCCTAGGCGACCAAGGTATTGGAGGGCCCCCTAAGCACCAAGGCGCCCGCATACGCATTATAGTATTTTTTTAAATGTATAACAGCCCATTAAATCTGGTCACTATTAAGCTACACATACATGAATAAAAACAGCCCATTACACTTTATAGCAATAGCAAACTCAATTAATATAAGTTAATTTAACAATCCATGACACATTACAGCCTAAGTGCCCTGGGCGTGTATGAGTGGTTGAACCTAGATGCTACTGTTAAGGTTATATTGCACAATAAAATTGCATAATGAATGAAATACATAATCATATAATCACAGCATTAAAAAATAAGTGAAACAAAAAAATAAAATAATCTCAGATTACATAATAATATAATCACAAAATGACAAAATTACACGAATAATACTAACAGTTGCACAATTTGATTTGACTAACAAAATCATATACCACAGAATTAAAGTAACCGGCTACACCACTATTGCCACAGAAATATAAGAAGAAGAAAGATAAAAAGAAAAAAGAAAGGAAAAAAAAACAGAACTACAATAGAAAAAGAAGATTGAAGGTCTCAAAAATTTTAGAAGGCCATATATGCATTTGTTTCCGAAAAAACTAGAGATAATGATCGAAAGAAAAAACACAAAAGAAGAAGATTAAAAAAAAATTGTAGCAGAAAAAAAAAAGAAACTTACTAAGAGGAAGAGTCAAGGTCGAAGTTCGTCACCGTAGTCGTTATTGAAGAAACTAGTGCTGGACTCCCTGAGTAGAAGTCACTGAGCAGGAGACTATCGAGGGTTTCATTTTCTGGTCCTTAGTGATCCATTTTGTTAAGGTTTTAGTGATTCGATGTATCTCGATGTACAAAATGTATATACACATGCTCATAGAATATGTGAAAATAGAATAAAACTTGACATCTTTCTTTTATTCTTTTTTATTTTAAGTGATTCAATGTAACACAGTTTACGAAAATTATGTACACAAGCCTATAAAAACAAAATATATGAAATAAAACATTAAAAAATAAAAGAAAATAATGCTACCTGGTTGCTTGGCCCGCTTGCGTCATAAAAGTATTGTGTTAATCCTATGGAGGGGTAAAAATCCCACCTAGGGCAATGCTCTGATACCATAGTATCTATAGGGTAGCTATAAATAACACCCTTCTCTCCATTATAAGGCATCCCTTGAAAGATATAATACAAACCATCTCACTGGTATCAGAGCCAATGGTAGCCTAAATCTTTCTTTACCTTATCCAAGGGAGCTCTGCTTCCTTTAGTTAAATTTTTGAGTTCTTTCTAGTCATCCGATGAGTATGCTTTGAGGTTGCCTCTTTGAGGATCCTCCTCATCAGAAAACTCTGGCTTGACAAATCCTATAAAATAGGATTCTTGCCGATAAAGTCCCTTGAGATTAAAAGTGGGTTTTCAGGCGAAAGGCCGTTCTATGCCCAGTGTATCTCGAAAAACCTTCTGCAAGGATACTACTTTCTCTACTATGTCCAAACTCAGTTATCTGCTATTGTGAGCATCTCTCAAGGATACGGCTCATTTTCAATCATGTTAACACCACCACGACCAAGCAATGCCTCCTCCAGTTCAAAGGTTACACTTCGAACCTCTACGTCCACCAAAGTTGATTACTTGTATGAAATCAACTACACCCCAGACTCTGAGAAGAGCTACCCTATGAGCTTCCCGTCATTAACCCATACAGTGTCTTCCCGAAGAACCAAGTCTCCTTCACCAAAAAGATCAGATCCATTGTTACTCCTTAAAAAACTCCAGACTTGAAGGAATATGTGCAGGCTTCCCCCTATTCCTAGAACCAAGTCACAACCTCAGGCAAAGAGCAATACTTCCCCATCGAAATAGCCCCGGATCTTATCCGCAGTGGATAACCCTTGGCTATACGCATCTTCACATTGGAACCATTAGGATAGCTCTCACTTTTCACGGACGCAAAGGCTTGCCAGTAACCTCCAAGATTGATCTTCTTGATACCTAGTTCAAGAGATATGCTCATGCCACCGTCATCAACATTCAGACCACACTCAATGCAGGAATAGTGTTCTTTATCTTGTATCCCAATTACAACATTGCCTTGAGTGATCCAAAGCTCCCAGATACTTTGTAATTTTTTGTCCAAATCACGGGTGCAGCATAAGTTGAATCATCAATAGCAGCAACCCTCCACTAGCAACCCTCCACTACCAGATGTGCTGAGGTTGCAGAACCACTCATTCGACCTTAACACTGGCCATACTGATGATGCACTATTCATCAAGATTGACTCAGACCAGACTCCAACAGTCACCTATGTGCCCTGCCAACTTTCCACGACTGAACTGGTTAAATTGATCCCTGAATCGTGGATCACTTCATATGAGCAGAACCAAGAAGCTGCACCGCCACCACCCCCTATGGTTGCGACCAATCCCACTTACCAAAGGCTTGAAGATGGAAGAGTCTCAGTCTCTTTTCCACAACCCACAGACATGTGCCCCATGCTCCCATTTTTCCCAGCTGACCCCAAGCCTCGCCTACCTAATGTACCCATTAAGGCGTTTGATAATGCCGGTGAGCCAATCTATGAGTTCCAAAGCCCCTTCGGCCATAAATGGTTTGATACCTGTGATTGTGCAGATTGCTGCAATGACTCAAAAGAAGATGAACCCAGGCGGTCGCAGTTGCGATCTCGACGAAAGAAAAAGAGGGCCCCAAACCCCCTTTGGCAACAGTACAAAGTAGGTTGCCCTAATGTTGGCCCCCTTGGAGATGACCCAGGAAAGTATCAGTTCATTGTTGAGTATGGTACATTGAAACCCTGTCCTTTGGGATGTTGCAAGCCCCCAGCAAATCCCCCTTACCAAGGTTCTCCTCCGTCGTCACCACCACCACCACCTGAACCACCATCAGAAGCCTCTATGCCATGCTATATGATGCATCATTCATCCTCTTCTTCACGAACAAGCTCTTCCTTCTCAGTAAGCAAGAACTTCCCACCAGCTACTGATTACCTTGACCATGACTAGAGGATGCATAAATGGAAGATAACACCTCCCAACACGGTGGATCAAAATGGCAACAGACCAAGCATTGCAATTCAGTGAGCAGAGCTTGAACATCAGCTATCTCAAACAAAGAATAGAAGATCTCCATCATGAGCTGATGCACATTGCTACTATTGTGAAGGATATGGCACATGCCTCTCTTCTTATCTCTGTTCGAGAAGAGGAGAAGAAACAACTTGAGAATTAGCTTCAAACCTTGTAAGCCCCGATTCCAAAGCCTCCTCCAATATAGGCACCAGCCATGATCACCTACACCCCGTTCTTCCCAGAGTTCCCAGGAACTATTCAGATCCCGGTCTCCCCCGTATCAGATGGACCTCACACATTTCCTACAGAAATGCTAAAGGAGCTTCAGCAACAACAACGGAGTTTGGCCCAGTCTAAGGGTAAGGCTAAAGCTTGGCCCCACATTCACTAGTCTCGATCCCCTCAGTGCCAAAGGCCCCCTCCATTCCAACCTTACCTTCCACCAGCTTCTACCACAACGGTTACTACAACCAGTATACCCCATGTAATCCCCTCCGTCCAGCAGAAAACCCAAATCCTCTTAGTTCTTTCCTCAAAAACCTGACTATTCAACCCTCTCAGAGTCCTCCCCAATCCTATCCTATCCTTCCATTCCCTTTTGAGACTGATTCAGACACCTCAGACCCAGCTCCTCTCTTTGCAACTCAGGAACAGAGTGACCAAACTCAACACACTGAGCACCTCACTGATGAAGAAGACATGGCAGAAAATCTCCCTCCAATGAGTGACAATCCTCCACAACAACAATTCTTTACCCAGGAACCCAGGCAGTTCTTCACCTTGGATGATATTCCTTATTCCCAATGGCCTCAACGGTTCTCAGAATTCCATGCATAGCTTACAACTGAAGAAGCTCAAGAAGGGTCATCCTCACAGATTGCACTAACTAAGTTTCTAGTCCGTACTCATGGTAACTTGAGAGAATGGTACATGAGTTTCGGCCCCTACAGACAAATGCAATGGGTCCAAATGGAAATCTCGGCATTCATTGTTGCCCTTTACAACGAATTCCTAGGCCCAGTGGAAAACAGTAAGACCAAGGTCAGAGAAGAATATTTCCAAATGAAATGTTGCTCATTTCAAAGGAAAGATCTTGACAAGCACTATGTGCGGATGTCAGAACGTTTTTACGTTCTTGGTGGAGTCGATGATGTTAACATGAAGTAGGTTTTTCTCAACTCTTTTCCAGAGCCATTCGAAAAAGAAGCAGTAAAGAACTTAACAGGCCAAGGTATCCAGATCCAACAGGTTTCTCTTAGACGACTATACCAAGAAATCCTAACTGCCCTGTCTAAGTTATGCAGCCAGTAAGAATTTTGGAGAAATTGGGAAAAGACCACTGGAAAATTAAGCAATGTTTGCAACACTTCTTATCTAAAGATCAAATGTAAGGACAATAATTGCAGTTGTCCTACCAAAAAGAAGTCACATGTAAGCAGACAAAGAAGGCATCATTCCAGGTTCCAGAAGAAAGGAAGACATCAACATGGATATCAGAAGAAATGGAAATATCTGAAGAAGAAGAAGTTTAGAGGGAAAACTTCTGATCGTTGCTACGTTTGTGGTAAGAAATGCCACTTTGCAAAAAGTTGCCCTGATTAATCCAAATGCAAGAAGTTTATTTCTATGATTGATCCATTTACTTCCCCAGATGATGATGGAGATATTGAGTCCCTCTACTCCATTGATGGTGATTTCTCTCCCGACATGTTGTTTGCCATAGAAGTCCCGGAAGAAGAATATTCAGACACATCAGATGAGTCCGAGGAATTTGAACCCCTCTACCAAATTATCCCTATTTCACCACCATCTATACCCCAACCATTACCAGCTCTATCCACCTCCAACCTTACCCTTCCATTGGCCCCTGTCCCTATCATACCAACCGCATATGATCGCCCTATTGAAGTAATTAGATACTTTGATACAGGAGCATCCATGACCATACTTGCACCCCAGGTCCTCCCTTCCTATTGTTGGAAAGCTCACAAGCAGCACTTCTAAGTGGCCAATGGCCAAGTCTTTACAGTTGACTTCATATCCAAAGAACTTATCCAAATAAAACTATTCCCTACCCTTGTTGTCCGCCATAGAGTCTTAGGATCAACCCTCCTAGGAAGAGATCTCCTTCTAGGCTTTGACCTTCTTAGCCAACTTCCATCCCTTCGATGGAGTGCAGATGGCTTGACATACAAGAAGTAGTTTTTGCCCTGGACAAATCTTTCTAATCTCTTTGCAGCACCCCTTGCAGATATCCAATAGCAAATATTGTCAAAATCATGTGCAAATTCTCACACTGAATTTTTGGACAAATGTGCCCATCCTCTTTGGCAGAATCCTAAGTTCTTTATCCACCTACCATTCAAGAAGAATGAAGATGTCAACCCAACCAAAGCAAGTCATTCAGGAATGAACCCAGATCATCTCCTTTTGGCACGAGAAGAAGTTACCCAGCTCCACGAATAAGGACTTATTGAACACACAACTTCACCGTGGGCGTATGAAGCTTTTTATGTCAACAAAGGAGCAGAGAAGGATCGTGGAAAGATGTGTCTGGTTATCAATTACCAGCCTCTCAATGCATTTCTTACTGATGACAAATTTCCCTTGCCCACAAGACCTTCATTGATGTTGCAGCTTTCGGAAGCCACCATCTTTAGCAAATTTGATCTGAAAGTAGGATTTTGGCAGCTTGGAATCCATCCCGAAGATAGGACCAAGACAGCTTTTTGTATCCTAGGATACCATTTTCATTGGACAGTAATGCCGTTCGGATTAAAGGTCACCCCCTCCCTTTTTCAGAAAGTCATGATGAAAATTTATGATCCAATCCAATCTCAGGCGTTGATCTACATAGATGATATCTTACTATTCTCTAAAATAGAAGAAGAGCACCATCAATTACTCCATCAGTTCCATGCAATAACCCTGAAACCTGAAATCATGCTCTCTCCTTCAAAGATGCAAGTTGGGTTTCCAAGATAGACTTCCTTAGAGTTACCATTGACCAGGGAAAATATGAGCTCCAACCTCATATTGGAAAATCTCTATTATAATTCTCTGATGGCCTACTTACTGTTCAACAGCTTCAGTAGTTCCTCGAGATCATAAACTACACGATTGAGTTCATCCCCAACCAAACTCAGTATACAGGTCCGTTGAATGCCCTCCTCAAGAAGAATCCTCCACCATGGTCATCCCAGCATACAGCGGCAGTCAAGCATCTAAAAGGCATTACTCAAAAACTTCCTCCTCTCCGGGATACCAGATCCCATCAACAGGTCTTCGGATTCTCCAAACAGATGCCAGTGATACGCATTGGGCGGCAGTCCTCCTTGAAGAAAAGCAGGGAAAGAGATATGTTTGTGGTTATCGCAGTGCCCAGTTCAAACCTTCTGAACAACACTATCACTCCACTTTCAAGGAAATACTTGCAGTTCAAAGAGGTATTGAGAAATTCTAGTTCTACTTAATTGGTCATACTTTTCAGGTAGAAATTGACATGTCATCATTTCCTAGAATGCTTCAGTTCAGGCAGAAGACTCTCCCAGAGCCACAGCTTCTCAGATGGGCAGATTGGTTTTCGAAATGGTCATTCAAGGTCAAACATATCAAAGGAAAAGATAATGTGCTAGCAGACTTCCTATCCCGTCCCAAAAAACCAATACAGTCCTTCACCACTGTCCTCCCCCTTTGTATGCCTCTCATTCCTGGAGCATCCTCATCATATCCTCCTGATGGTGAAGATCCAGATGAACCTGATCCAGCTCCACTCATACCGACACTTCCCCCAGAGGTCTACAGCAACATTTCTTGTCACACTATGATCGTATATAGTAGACAAACCTACCAGGACCTCCTCCCTCTCCTAGTATACCAATATGGCCTCCAGTACAAATGAATGGTGTGCCACCCTACCTACCTATACCTCACACTCTTCACAATCCATCAGTTTTACCTCTTTGAAAAAGAATTTTATGTCTTTTTCTGGCATTTTCTTGTTGTTCATCAAATAGCATTATGCATTCCCATTTCTATCCTCCATCATTACCTAATATGGTACAGTAGTAGTCTACTTCCTCCTGGCCGTAGAGACTACCCTGGCCTCTTAGTATCCCCCTACTTTGCTAAGGTTCTCACTTTGTTTGCCCCAATCTCCCGATGGATTGATATTCTGTCCACTCTCCCTAATGATGATACATTTGTCACCATCCTTTTTTACAGACTTCCAGATCATATTCACCCCGCTTTTGTGGAACCTAATATCTCCTCCAACCATTACATGGCCTTCTCCCCAACCTTCTAGCAGCTGCTAGGCACTTCAACATATGACCTGTTTGATCAGCGCACAGAAAGAAGAGAAGAATGGCTTCAATTCATGCGCAATATGTGTCTTCACAACTAAGTGGACCCCACTCGCCTACCGAAATGCCTCATCACCACTACTCTCAATGCGTGGGAGACTAATGATATTCTCCAAGACCCTGATATTCACCGCATTATGGAGAATCACGACAATTTCTTGGCACACCATTATATAGATGGGTCCTATGACAGTGACACTGGTCCAGACACTGATTGAGCCGGTTTGGTTTTTCTTGGTTTGTTGTGGTTTGTAAAAGTAACTATGGTTTGAAAAAGTAAAAAGTAACCATGGTTTGTTTGGTGTGGTAGTAATTTGTTGTGGTTGGTGTAATTGTAACTAAGTTGGTGTGGTTGTTGTAATAGTTACATTCGGTTTATTGTAATAGTATCTAGAGTGGTTTTAATAGTGTCTATAGGGTAGCTATACAAGTTCTAGAGGCCTAGGCTACGATCTCTTATCCTAAAAAAATAATAATGTAAGGGCAAGAGAATGCTAATCATGTTGGGTTTGGTGGTTTTTATCTATATCAGTTGATGGTTGATTAAATGGTTTAGATGTGCTAGTGGAGAAATTGGAGTCTTCAACAATGATGAGTCTTCCAAGAGAGCAGAAAAACTGGAGATTTTTTAAGATAGTGGAATCTTCAAGAAGATGAACTTTTCAAGAAGATGAACTCTTCAAGAAGGTAGAGTATTCCAAATAAGTGGAAGAGTTAAGGCTTCAATAAGATTGGGTTTTCCAAGAGAGTGGAAATGAGTTGGTTTTTGAAGACATCAAGCAAAATAATGAGAGAGAATTAGTGGATTTTTCTAAGGAGAAAGAAAATAATATCTTATTCAACAAGACAAGAGGAGAGTGAGTTAGTAGGTTTTCTTTAAAGAGAGAGAAAACAACAAAGTAGAAAAGGAGAGAAGAAAGATGTTTACTAAAGAGAGTAGTGTTGATCCAAGTGAAGAGTCAAAATGTGAGAGTCTAAGTGAGGGTCCAAGAGATACAATGTGGGTGCAAAAATGCATACAAAAACTAAGCAATGACCCAAGGTAAATGTATGGAGAGTGAAAGAGACTTGAGGGAAGGGTGTACATGGGTGCTTTGGTTTGGGTATCCAATCTCAAGTATTTTACTATTTTCTCTTCTCTTGGTTCTCATAGTGGAAGTTGAATCTCTCTGTAAATGTAGGCAGTTTTATCGAACTAAAATAAGTCTCTTGCCTCTTCTTTGTATATGTTCTTGTTTTCTTTTGTGTTTTATTAATATTGCACGTACCAATTCCAAAAAACAAAAAATATGTATTGCACATAGCAATTTTATGCATTTCTCACATCCCAAAGAAAAAGTTGGAAAATTGTTTTTCTAATCCCAACAAACCGGTTATATAGCGCGTGCATCAAACTTTTAGTTAATTTACTAGAGGCTAAGTGGTAATTTTACACAATCGTATGTCTATGTATAGAAATCACACGATGGATTAGTGTTCTTTTCCCTAAAAACCAAAGAAAAAAAAAAAAAAAACCAACGCCTTGAGCCTCAAGTTACCTTGCCCTAGCGTTAACATGTAGCAGATCAGATAAGTTGGCCACCAACCTAGATTATTTTGACCCAAAAAACCATACACCTAGTCAATTATTGCACCTGAGCATTAACTTGCTCAAAGTGGCTAAATGGATTCTTTGTCCTTGTTTATTTGTGGAAGTCCTTGTGATAGTTAAATAATATTCATTTAACTACAGTTAGTCGAGTTAAAAAAATCCAAAACAAGATTTGGGAGAGGATTCCATACAGTAGTTATGGAGTAATGCCAAGCCCAAGTACTTGAATTGTATGGGCTATGAGGTTTATTAGGGTTGAGTTGAGGCAAACAAGAGAACCAGAACTGAATGAACCGGCCAATCAATCTGGGTTCCGATTTTATTGGTCTGAGTCCTGGTTTACAAGAACCTGGTTTTTTGTTCATCTAAGAAATATGGCATTTGTGAACTGTTTGGACCAAAATATTGGCCAGACCGGGTTCGAGTCATTTCCCGGTCTAGTTTAAAAACTATGATGATGTAGACTGTAGAGGTGGGCGGGCACCGCATGACGGGGTGTGATAAGTAAAGTGTTCGAAAAGCAATCAATCATCCAGCTATAATCACATGTTAGGTTCCATAAATAGCCACCGACATAGATTTCCTTGTCACTCTTATCACTCCACGTATAAAGTTAGAAAGATAAATTAATGAAAACTTATATGGTTTGTCCGTCCAAATAACCCTAATTCAGCTATAATCTACAACAATGCCACTTAGGCCACTCAATTGAATAATCAATGGTAAGAAGTAGGGATGTAAACGGATCGGATTCGGCTAGGATAGTGTTATATCCGCATCTGTATTCGATTAACTTTCGGACGGATTCAGATAGTGCTAAACGGATATGGATACAAATACAGATCGAATATTTTATCTATTTACATATAAATATAGCTTTTCAGATAACTATAGCCTATCCATATCCGCATTCGTTTAGCTTTCGGACGGATTCAGATAGTGCCAAACGGATACGGACACAGATACGAAAATGGATTTCGATTATTCATTTACATCCCTCGTAAAAAGTGGATGAGAAGCATGGTTTCAAAAACAGAATCGGGGATAGAATCGAATTCCAATCGTCTGAAATTGGTCAGAATCAACCAAAATTAATCAGAATCAATTGAAAACAGAGTAGGATTGGTATACGAATTGACAAAAAACGAAGCAGCATCGGTGGGAATCAGTCGGAATCAATCCTGATTTTTTAAATCGTGATGAGAAAGGAGGCTTTGAGGGTCATTAATTCTTGTTCAATTGTACCTGTGGAATTGAAGTTCTTTTTAAAAAGGATCCCATGGAAACGAATGGATCAATGCAACCAGTGGAAGAAATCATTTGATAAATTTCACAAAGTCTTCATCCAATCTTAGCTTTTTCTCAATGAATCCTTCACACATGTACAACTTTGCGATCCCTTAAATACAAGTTTCTCCACGAATAATAATGTTTTCTCAAAACCTTGATTAGTCACTCACTCACTCAAACAACAATCAGAAAGGAGAGATGGGGATGGGGAAGCCAATTCGATTGTGACCTCTCTCCCTCTCTCTCTCTAGGGTTTTGCAATGTATTTATATATAGGCTTAACCCTTGCACACACGAATTGCCAAAATCCTTGGACTTTGCTATTAGGAATAGATATCCAATATCCCTTTTCCCAACACTTTTGTTTTTTTTTGCTTCGTTCAGTGATATTGACCAGCCAAACAGCTCATTGGGAAATGAACAAACCTGGAAAACAGAGAAAGGAAAACAGTTTTGTAATTCTGAAGAAGAGTAAGGTTACGTTGAAGAAAAGCTGGCAGTATCTTCACTTCACTCTCTTTAAGCTTCAAAGGGGCCAATCTCCACCTCCAACTTCTCTGACCGAAAAAGAAAAGATGGAGGAGAGAAGAATTCACATTTCAATCATCACATTCTTCTTCCTCTTCTGTCTCCTTCTCTCTTTTTCTGGTTCTGTTCAAGCTTACAAGAATTACACTGTTGGTGATTCTTTGGGTTGGTATGATAAACTTCAAAATCCCAAAGTGGATTACCAGAAATGGGTTGCGGGCAAGAACTTCAGCTTGGGAGATTTCCTCAGTAAGCCTTCTTTAAGCAAAACTATGCAATTACTTTTTAGATAGAACTGTAGATCTCTTCCTTTTTGTAGCTACAATTCTCTATTTGCTATCTCTGTATTTTTTTTTTGGGTTCCTTCTCAAGTTCTCTTTCTATTTATGTTGTATCTCACAGTCACTGCTACTCTGTACTCAGAAACAGTAAAAGCTGTGAAGATTTTCATTGATGGAGATATAATTTTGTCCACCCGATTCAAGAAATCTGCAATTCACTGTTTACAACTACACAGATTTGTTTTTTAGGATTTTCTGTATTGTTTTTTGGAATTAACATCTATTTAAGATTTTAGAGAGCTTTCCATACATATCAAGAGATCCCCAATTGTGATTTATTTGTAGGATTTTGTTTTTCTCTCTTCCTCTGTCTGATATATCAAATCACAGCAGAATTATATGATTCTATCTTCATTTGAGCATGTATAGAACTAGATGCAGATGGAAGAAATAAAAGAATCCTCCCATCATGAAATCCCCCCCCCCCCCCTTTTCAATTTTCTTCTTGTTTCAATTGATCTTTCCATCTATGTTCTTATTTTTTTTTTCACAGGAGTGTATCTTAAATATCTCAACGTAGGCTTAATTTATGTGAAATTTCTTGAATTTGAGTGTGTTTACTGTTAAGTTCCTAAGCTCCCAACCGTGGATATTAGTTGTTCTCTTTGAAAGAAAGCTCTAGTTTGAATATATAGATATTTTATTCTTCCACTCTGTAACACAGACTTAGTCTTATCCTTAGTGAAAAATTGTAAGTTTTAGAATTTTAATTGGGTTTACCCATCTGCAAATCTTACATTTTTCTTTACTGTAATGCAGTTTTCAACACTGATAGTAATCACTCCATTGTCCAAACATATAATGTCACAACATACAAGCAATGTGATTACTATGATGCTGAATTAGATGATACCACAGAATGGTCAGCTGCAGATCCAAATGCAACCAACCCCCAACCAGTCACAGTAGCTATTCCTCTTGTTAAAGAAGGAATGACATACTTTTTTTCCGGCGATTACGACGGCGAGCAATGTGATAATGGTCAACATTTCAAGATTAATGTGACCCATGGCCAAGGATTGCCACCAAGTCTCAAGAACCCATCAATGGATTCACCAGGTCCAGCAAGCCCTGATATGAACAATGCAGATTCAGCACCAGATACAGTTGTACCTTCAAATTTTAATAATCCCAATGAGGAAGGGGGTAGTGATGTTAAGCAGGAATCAGGATCTGTTTCCTTATCAATGTTTCTAAGGCAAGTCGGTTGGAGATTGAATGGGATTTTGATGCTTTTAGGGTTAGTTTGTGTCTATGCATGATTTGTTTTCTTCTATATATATATATATTTTATATTACTTGTGTAATTCATTTAATTTGTTGTTCTATGATTTGAAGATTTGATATGTTCTTGTAAAAGGAATAGATCACCACTTATATCAATCAAAAGGTTATAGATTGCAGTACAAGATGGGGCTGGTCTCATGAAATCATGGCTTGAAATAATGTATGACAAAATTTTAATGCCGCAGGTTGGGGAATGTTCATTTGAATTTGCATCATTTCATGCATATTTTCCATTATCTATTTTCGATTTCCGTTCTTGTTATCTTGTCCTCTATAAGGCTGAAACTAGGTGGAGGGTTACGAATTAAAATCCTCTGCAGTACCCGGTGGGGTGGCAGTGCACATCCGACGGCACAGTAGAGGCCATGTGTGCCACGTGAGCTCTGCTGTACCATCAGATGTGCACTGCCGCTTTGCCGATACTGCAGAGGATCCTGGTCCATTGTATACGGATTTCCCAGTGGTGAATTGCTCGAGAAATTTGGAGAAGAACTGATGAGTTTGGTGGAAGTCTTGGGGGAAAGCGAGGTTGGAAAAAATCTTACAAGTAACTAGGGGCAACATTGCCAAACTTCTCAGATAAACCTTTGGGGGCAAGAGCACTAAGTTTTTCAGCAAAACATTTGGGGGGGGGGCAAAATTACCAAATTTCTTAGATTAAACTCTAGGGGTAAGAAGTTGCTAAGTTCTGGGTAGACCATGGGGGCATATTTGAGCCTTTACAATCTTTTGGAGGTCATGTCTTAAACTTCATTACAACTTAATAAGCTCAGACCTAGGGTGGTGGAGACCGTGGTTACCACAGTGGCTATGGTGGTGGTTATGGATGATGTGAGGGTGGTGGTGGATATAGCCACGGTGGTGTCGTAGCTATTTAGGAGAATTTCTTTTTTTTTTTTTAATAGTTAAAGGGACTAGATGATGGTTCTCATAATAGACATAATTCGAATTGGAGAATCATTTTTTCCGCCAATATTGACTGATAGCTGATTTTGATACTAAAAAGGTATGCTGACTCAGTGTATTAGCCGATACTAGGCCAATCCGTATCTGATCCCATATCGGTTTTCACTGTGACCAATTGCAAATCCAATACTGCGTACTTGAACCATGTTCAATCTACATAAACCGTGACCAATAACGAATTTCAAGGATCAGAGTTGAATCGGACTCTAGTGAAGTCATACATTGATTTAAGAATAATCCTATGAATGCTTCTTTTCAAGTCATCCCCATCATCCAGAATATTCAGTACCTTGCTACCAAGTTTATGTGTTGTGATTTCTACTATGTTCCAAGGGAAGCTAACCACGTAGCTCACACATTGGCTAGGGAGGCTTGTCGTTGAGTGTTGTGACAGAATGATCAAATTCCACTCCTTGGCCATCATTTTTGTGTAAATGAAGCCTGTGTTTCACTCATCAATAAAATGTCTTTTCACCAAAAAGAAAAAAAATCTGCATAAACTTAGGTAGATCATCAACTAATTCCTCATATAAAATTTCATTCATTATACACTACTTTATGTTGACTTATTGCCCAATTTGCTCCAAAGCTGGAATTATTCGATACAATGAGTCCTTGAGTCAAGAAATCAATATGGAAGGGGCGAGTTATGTGTCAGTCAACCTCTGAGTTAACTCATCGACTTCTAAAACAAGTTCCTCCTGAGTTCCAAAAGGCCATTATTTATTAGCCACAGATCGGTCGTTGACTCAATGGTCGATAGAATTAGAAGACCCTCTTTCCTTTTTCTGTCTTTTATTTTTCTCCCACCAACAAGTCACTTTCTTCTTACGAGAGAGAGAGAGAGATTTTGGTTGATTGCACTTTTTCAGTGCTTGCAAGGTCAACAAATCAATCAATCTCCCATGGAAGGGTTGATAACTTCTTTGACTATTATCGAATTTCAAGTTATGGGAAGGTTGGAAATGGGGAAACGAAAACAGAGGAATGAGAGCCACCGTCTCACACTACTATAAGAAAGAAAGCTCCCCTTCTCTTCCCTCTCCTCTGTGCATTGATAGATGGAAATGGGCATTGAGGAGAGCATAGAAAATGGTTACAACAGAGTGCAGGAAGATACAAGAGGGCCACTTATACATCATGAAAGGGATGAATGTTGTTATGGTGGAGTAGATGGAGCTAGAAAAAGTAGCAAGGAACATCTATGGATGGTCTACTTCAGCACATTTATTGCTGTTTGTGGCTCTTGCGAATTTGGTTCCTCTGTAAGTTTCTGAGCCTTTACCTCTATACCTTAAATTCGTCTCAATCAAAAGAAATAAACAAAGATGGACAACAATAAATTGAATTCAAATATGACTTGCAGAGGGGATTACTGATTTGTAATTTATCTACATTGCCTTACCATCTCCATCTTTGCTTATGTGAAGATATAGAACTCAGTACTCACTTAATGGACATGATCTTTGGATGTCTGATGGAACCCTAAACCTAGCTAAGACAAATTTCTTAGTTTGCTGCCCTAAGCAGAGAAAATTCATTAGAGGGGCATGATAGTTATAATCTTAAATTTTTTTTCTAAATAATGCAACTTGTAAACTCGGGGTTGGTTATCTAATCAACATATTCCTGTAATAAATTCCTCAAATAAGACATTCTCCTAGAAATATGATGCTTTTTGATCACTTTATGTTTGTTCAGATAGGTTTTTCATCACCAATTCAGGCTGCCATCAGGAAGGATCTCCATCTACCACTGACCGAGGTTATTTTGCAGATTTATTCAATTGAATCCAATTAGACAGTTGCATCAGGATATTATTGATTATGAGAGCACTTCAAGATATCGGAAAACCAGTTTTCTACAACCGACCACTGAATTGTAATGTAACCCTTGAGCACATTGTAAACATACAAATCTTCAGTTTATTGGCTCCAAATTTCCAACTCTTTTTTCAGTACTCATTGTTTGCTTCCATCTTGACAATTGGTGCAATCACGAGTGGGATGATAGCTGATTTCATTGGTTGGAAAGGGGTAATCAAATGGAAATTCCAATGAGATTTATCGGCATAAGGCATTAAACATATAAAACTTAATGGTCTTAAATAATATAATCTGTATTTTTCTAAATTGTATCATTGTATCATGTAATGTAAGCAGGCAATGAGAATGTCAGCCATTTTCTGTGTCATAGGATGGCTTGCTATCTACTTTGGGAAGGTTTTTCTCATTTTTGAGTTCTCCACTCTCAATTTTGAAACTTGGGACTTCCATCTCTGAATTTCCACTTAATAACATAATCACTCTCCCACCTCTTGATTCTCATATAGGGAGCCTTGCCATTGGATGCTGGAAGACTGTCGTTGGGATATGGAGTCGGTATCTTTTCCTATGTGGTATGTTTCTTTTCCTTTTCAAGTTTTAGCTGTTATTTGCATTAAGAAAAAAACTCTGTAATCCTACTTTAGATATAAATATTATGTAGACATTGTAGACATCTCTGTACTATTTAATGACAAGTTTGCTGTAAAGGCAAAATGAATGATCAGGCACCAGTGTTCATAGCTGAAATAGCACCAACAAATCTTCGAGGAGGCCTAACAGCAATCAGTCAGGTTTAATAGATAACCCTGACACAATTTTGCTGACTCAAGATTATCAAAACTTACATGAAATGCTGGAAAGAACATATAATTTCATAAAACTAATATATTTATTCATCTTCAGGCTTTATACATCTATCACTGATTAAGGAAATGCCAAAGGATCATATGAATTTCTTTTATTCTGTTTCTTGTAGCTTATGTTTGCCATTGGATTGTCTGGTTACCTCATCATAGAAACAGTTCTAACATGGCGGACGTTGGCTCTAGTTGGTAATAGTCTATCATTCTTTCTAATTACATATTCCATTATTCAGCACTGTTAAGGATTTTGAAGATTGTCACTCTAACACTCTTTTGACAATGGAGAAAGGACTAACATGTATTTCTGCAGGACTTAACCCATGCCTTATCCTGCTTCCAGGCCTATTCTTCATTCTAGAATCTTCCATATGGCTGGTAGGGGTATTTCAGTATGTAAATGTTATTAACTCTTGCTCATTCTATGAGAAACAGAGAAAAGGATGGCATTCATATAATCTACTCTTATCTTGATTGCAGGCAAAGATGAGCCACCATAAAGAATTTTATGCTGCTCTTCAACGACTTCGCGGAAAGAATGCTGATATTTCTAATGAAGCAGCCGACATTCAAGTTGTTCTAAACTCAAAGAAACTGATACACTTGGAAATTGAAGGACTTCTACAAGAAATTAATGTGATGAGGGACCATATAGCTGCTTTGCAAGATAATATAGAAACTCTTCGGAAGCTCCCTAAAACCAAAATTCTGGATTTGTTTCAAAGACAATACTTACATATTGTCGTGGTAAACATTTTTCTCAAATGGCTGGGTACTGCAGCCATTTGTTGAATTTTGAAACTGAAGCAATATGTCTTTTGTTCATTCTAGTTTTTTGCTATTAAAAGCTTTGATGTTTAACTCTTTCCTTTTTTCTTTCTAATTTTAATTTATGATCATGAAATATTGTTTGACAATCAGATTACAGTTGGGCTGATGTTCTTTCAACAATTTGGTGGAGTCAATGGAGTTGGTTTTTATGGGAGTGAGATTTTTGTATCTGCAGGTAAAGGACTTGCTTAAAATTATTCCAGCTAGAAGCAAGGGTTTAGGCATTGTTATTAGGGATCAGATCATCAATCTTAGCTGATACAGATTATAGATTGACAGATTTAACCAGCAAGAAGGGACTGGTCAATGCTAACCTGATCGAGGGAACAGAGAAAGCTGATAGCATTTTGACATATACAGTCACCCTATTTTGTTCTTGATAGAACTGTGTCATGGTCCCAAGTTAGGCCTTCATATTATAATACCTTTTGTATTACCTTTGCAACCTGATCATAGTAAGCTTCAATCAATCTGTTGAAGTTTTCATAGGGTGGGTTTCCCATCTTTTAAGAGAATTTATCAACAGAAAACTTTTGAAGAAGGTTCCTTGTAATTTTTTTCTAACGAGTATATTTGTTGAAGTAACATATGAAATTCAACATTCTTTCTTAATCCCTCAGGATTTCCTTCCAATGCTGGAACAATATCTTATGCTTGTATTCAGGTGTTCATCTCTCTCTCTCTCTCTTCACCTGGAGATTTGGACCTCTCTCACTAGAACTGATTCTTTTAATCTTCTTTTGCAGGTTGCAGTATCAATATTGGGTGCATCCTTATTTGATAAGGCTGGAAGAAGACCCCTTCTATTCGTAGGAAGTGACACAAAATGCCTTGGGAAATTATACTTTTCACGTAAGTCCTCTTAATATGGAATTAAATTGTTGATTTTCCATTGTAGGTTCCTGCTTCAGTGTTGGTCTTAGGCTGCATACTAGTTGAGATTTCCTTCTATTTGAAGGTAGTTTCCAGACTATTAATCCTAATAAATCCCCTTATCCGTGCTTTCTGGTAGTCTTATGCGTGAAGATGCTTTGCAATCAGGCCCACGAACTGGCAACAACAGTCAACAGGAGCCCCTCTACTTGCTTTAATTCGATTACAGGTAATGAAATAATAATCTATGCACATACACCTTATTAATAAATTAAAGCTACATGTGAGAATTGTTAGTGATGTTTTGTCAACATGGCAGAAGACCCAAACAAATTTCATCTTGAAAGTTGAAACAAGAACAAGAAGTGGTTAAAAGTGAGTTTAAAGTCTCACAAAGTTATTAGAAATCCATTACATTTAAATAGAATCTAATGGTATTTGTTTGTCTGTCCAACTTATACTCACTTTTGAGGGATTTCTACTGCTTGTTTCAATAAAACTCAACCAATGGGATGGATGTAGAATCCTCCATCACATGGACCTATCAAATTCGCTACATTGCAGGTTGGTCATCTTGGCAAAATGTCATCAACAGTTTTTATAGTTTAAGGGTGCACTAATTCCTTCATGGTGATTGGTGAACCATTCCTTTCCTTTTTCTTTTCCCTTTCTTCTTCCTTGTGTTTTAATTTTTCCTATTTATCAATAAACTCAGGTATTCATAGGATCTTTCTCAATAGGAATGGGAATAATCCCTTCTGTTATAATGTCTGAGGTAATTTGACATTTGAAGAACTCATTATTCCCATTTACACTTTTCTATGATTTAGTCATTCCTTTGCTTTGGTTTCAGATATTCCCAATAAATGTTAAAGGAGCAGGTGGCAGCTTGGCAACTCTCGTGAACTGGATTGGGGCATGGGTAGTTTCCTATTCTTTTAATTTTCTCATGTGCTGGAGCTCCTATGGTAAGTGAATTCATGAGTATCTATGCATCAGTGTGTGTGTACGAGAGTATTGGCACGTCAAAACTCAATAATAAGCCATAAATTCCATCATTATGTTATATTTGATGGTGATGTTTCTCATTTCTCACAACTTGCCATGTAGCAAGCACTGATGCACTGGTTGTTTCATGTGATAAAAAAAGGGAAAAAGGTGGGCAACCGCCAGGGTGCCCATCCTATGTCTATCTCTCAACCCTCCCCATGGGAAATGACCACCCTGTCCCTCCCATTGGGCAAGGCCTCATACCTGGAACAGGTGGCATGCCAAACCCTCTCCCTTAAAAAAAAAAAACCATTACATTGTTGTAATTTTGTGAAACTTCAACCCCATATTTTAACTACTTCCTGTGCATGTCTTAGGCTTGAATTTGATCAATTAGATGGGCAGGGGTCCTCATAATAAACTATCATACTCATTCATGTTTGCCATGTGGCAGAAAAATCAAGGTCTCATGATAAAATCATAAGTCACTATAGATTATTATTACCAAAGTGACCTTACTAATGGAGCATGTAAGAATAGTAAGACATATTATTCCTTTTGGTTCTCTTCATAATCAAACAAAAATCATAAAAAACTAAAATTCAGATAGATAAATATCTATCAAATTCCTTCATCCCCCCAGTTGATCTTATCTTTATTGTCTCCTGATACGTCATAAAACCGTCCCCCAATAGAAGGGTGACAGGTGTGAACGTTATGCGCATTAAGGACCGAATGTACCGATGATACAACTAGCAAGGTCGGTCCGCGAATGAGCTAGGCACAGTCTAACGACCTGACCCTAGTAGTGGTCCGACTTGGTCACGATAGCTATAACCCAGATAAGACTACGGAATCACGTTCCAATAAAGAAGCAGAACGGCCTTAACGGCCCTAAATTATCGCCCAATCCAGCCTGACAAGGCTTAATGAGTTGGAGAGCTTATCCATATCTCTAAAAGGACTCCTAAATCAGCTAAACTCATGCCGAGGGAACTTCCTTCCCTAATATGACACGCCATTGCCTGCGGAACTCTCCCAATCGCCTATAAATAACTGGGTAACTTCCTTCCATGATCATTTGAATTCAAGGTTTATCTGTTGCTAAAGAGTTCTGACTTAGGCATCGGAGTGGCAAACCCGGCTTGGCTCGGTACTCTACTGCTATTTTCTTCCTTGCAGGATAGGAATGGCACGCAAGGATCTTGAACAGCACGCTTCATCCCCAATTCTTGACGCAACAGATTGGTGCCGTCTGTGGGAACGATTTCCTAAAACTACTTCTTTCTCACACCTACTACTCAATGGCTGGGCGAAACACTGCAAACCATAACAAGAGTCCTCAGAGGGGAGGAGGTCAAGCTCAGTAGGTCACTCGGCTGACCAGGGGAGCTGCCCGCAACCTGCAGACAAGGGTGCAGCAGAACAACGCGAATACCCGCGCTGGACCTAGTGAATCGGGGGTAAATAACGGGCACAATGAAGAAGTGTTGCCCCCGCCTCCACCGTACACACCCATTGATCCAACCGCTCCGGCCACGGTGGGACAAATCTAGAACCTACAGCACCAGTTGCTGCAACATGAGGCCTTATTCAGAGACCTTATAAGGCAGATACAACCGCACAGGATGCCGAACCCGAGACCAGAACCTAATCGGACCGCGGCACGAAACCTTGTTGCGGGGGGAGCACGAGGACCGACAAGGATACCGATAATGGCACCCATGGTCCGACCACCCCAGGACGCAACGCGGGCAGCCAGAGATGCTCCTCGAGTCGTGGAGGGAACAACTAAAGGCGCCCAAACCTAGACCGGACGAGGCCCCCAACACGGCAGAGCAAGCTCGTCTCAGACAGCACGGAGAACACCGCCAGTCGTGGAGATAAGAACAGGCGATCTACCAACCCGCTCCCGCGGAACCCTGGAGAGATCGCTCCCAAGGCGATCCATTACCGTCCACTTGTCCGAGAGAACCCACAGTGAAGCAAGCGAAACAAGGCAGGAAAGTGTTCAGGGATCTTCATCAGAAGCCCACCGGGCTGAGAATACAAGGCAGACAGAGTAAGGGAAAGATCGCGAGAACAATCGACAAGGCACGAACCTTAGGGAGGACGTCCCTAGGCCAGAGGAGAACGAGCTTGACCAGAAGCTCAAAGAGATTGACGAAAAGATAAAAGTCCTGGAAAAGGGAAAAGCCACGGACACCTTTTCTCCGCCTGGGTAACATCCATTCACGGTAGAGATAATGCAGGCCGAGCTCCCCAAAGGGCTTCAAACCTCCAAGCTTTGAAGAGTATGATGGCAAGACTAACCCAAACGACCACATCAACTACTTCAATGCAAGGTTGTCCATCTACAGAGGGTCATAAGTCATGTCGTGTCGCACCTTCCCCACTTCACTAAAAGGAGCGGCAACCCTCTGGTTCTCAAAGATGAAGCCTAATTCCATAAAGAGCTTCTTCGAGTTGGCTATAGTTAAGGCTCTATCCCCTTGTCAAGGTTTTGATCTTTGAACCAAGTATCGAAATTATCGATTCACTTGGTGGGTGACTGACTTTGCTCAACTAATGACATAGTCAACAAAGTTGTATGGTTTGGTTGCTACGAAGGCTACACTTGCTTGCGTGTTCGTGACTCGCTTCCAAAGCAACGTGAAGCAAAAGAAGACCACTGCTAGCCTGCTCAAAGTGAGGCAATGGGCTGACGAGTTGATTCCCGACTACATCACTCGCTTCAATAGTGAGTTGCTGGAGGTAAAAGACTTGGACGATGGGATGGCATTCAATGCCCTGCATAACAGCATCACAAACACCGAACTAATCCTGGCACTTGCCCTAGAACTGGTCAACAATATGACGGCTCTCCTAGATCGTTGCTATCAATATGCCAACATGATATACATTATGAAGGTGCGAAAGGACGTCGACGGCAAAGGTCCAGAGAAGAAGAGAATGGGTGACCGAGAAGAGAAAAAGGTTGGGGATAAGAGACAGAAGTAAGATTGGTAAGATCTGCACTAGGAGCGAGACCGAAGTCCAGACTACACACCCCTAACTACCTCAAAAAAGAACATCCTGATGGAGATACAAGACCAAAATCTCCTTTAGTGGCCTAGACCGATGTTCTCGAAGCCCGAAGACAGGATTCAGAAGAAATATTGCAAATACCACAAGGACGTCAGCCATGACACAGAGGACTGCCGAATGCTAAAGAAAGAGATCGAAGATGTGATCCAGAGAGGATATCTCCACCAGTACGTGAAAAGAGACGATCGGAGAGCCAGTGCTCGGGACAGGCAGAACTCTAATGTTGAGCTGAGGCAGGAAGACCAGCGAGATGACCGTGATCGACGCGAGGAACGAGCCAGAGGAAGAAGAAATGATGCCGAGCCCAACCAAATGACTGGGCCAGCCATCCTTACTATCTTCGGAGGACTTGGATAGGAATCCACCAAAAAAGCAAAGGCCCATACACGGTTTGTAGGCATAGCAGAATTGCCTGACAAGAAACCAAAGCCATGCCAATCGATCTCCTTTTTAGACGAAGATCTTCAAGGGCTAGGCTGGCCACACAATGATGCGATTGTGGTTCAGGCAGTGATAGCAAACAAACCGGTGCATCGCATACTGGTCGACACCGGAGCCTCGGTAGACTTGTTATCCTACGAAGCCTACCAACAGTTCGAGTTCGAGCCAGAGGCGTTGAAACCTGAGAGCGAGGCTTTGTACTGGTTTTCGGGGTCGTCTGCAATGATCAAGGGATCCGTGGAACTGTTGGTAACGATCGGGACAACACCCTGCCAGGCAACTGTAAAGGTGAATTTTGTGGTGGTTTGAGTCGCATCAGCGTTCAACGCCATTCTGGGTCGGCCAAGCCTAAACAATATAGGGGCCATAGTTTCCATGAAACATCTGAAGATAAAATTCCCTACGGAGAATGGGGAATACCGATCTGAGCAGAAGAAATCAAGGGAATGTTACGCAGCCTTTGTAAAGCACACCCAAGGAAAGTGCAGGGGAGTGGCGTTCACGGTCGAAGTAAGTGACCACAGGGACGAACAGAAACAACAGTGGGGCGAGCTAGTGGAGCAATTGCTCGAAATCCCAATCAGGGAGGACGACCCGACCAAAACAGTTAAAGTAGGGGCACTGCTGACCTAAGAAGAACGTGAGCATATTAGGTCGTTCCTGAAGGCCAACTCTGATGTCTTCGCGTGGTCAGCAGCTGACATGCCTGGCATCCCACGTCACGTGGCCGAGCTTGCCTTGCATGTTGACCCTATCAGAAAGCCGGTTCACCAAAAAAGGAGCTTTGCCCCAGAACGGCAAGCAACCATGAAAGAAGAGTTAGAGAAGTTGAGAACGTCAGGGTTCATCCAGGAAGAGCTATTCCTCACCTGGTTGGCCAATGTCGTTATGGTACCCAAAATAAACGGGAAATGGAGGATGTGCATAGATTAGACTCACCTCAATAATGCGTGTTCGAAAGACGAGTACCCGCTCCCTAGGATCGATCTCCTCATTGATGCCACGGCAGGTTACGTAATGTTGAGTTTCATGGATGCCTATTCGGGGTACAATTACATACTGATGAAGGAAGAAGACGAGACGTACATCGCCTTCAGGACAGACCAGGAGAATTTCTGCTACCGAGTAATGCCCTTTGGGTTGAAGAACGCTGGGGCTACCTACTAGAGGATGGTAAATCAAATGTTCCGGGAACAAATCGATCGCAACATGGAGGTTTACGTGGATCACATGCTGGTAAAAAATACCCTTGCCCGCGACCATGTAACTGACCTAGATGAGGTCTTCCAAGTTCTGAGAAAAAACCAGATGAAGTTGAACTTGGCAAAGTGTGCCTTCGGGGTCACCTCAGGAAAATTCTTGGGCTACATGGTCTCACAGCGAGGCATAGAGGCCAACCCGAGCAAAATCAAAGCAATTCAAGGAATGGCCCCGCCGAGGACGGTCCGAGAAGTCCAGAGGTTGAATGGAAGAATAGCAGCCTTGGCTAGATTCATGTTTCGATCCGGGGACAAATGTTTGCCATTCTTCAAGACCCTGAAAAATCTCAAAGAAGCCAAAGACTTCGTCTGGATTAACGCCTGCCAGAAAGCATTTGAAAACTTAAAAGGAATATCTCATGAAGCCGCCCTTGCTAGTACGACCCGACCCTAAAGGAGAGTTGCTGATTTACCTGGCAACCTCGCCCGTGGTAGTAGGCACAGTACTAGTAAAGGAAGAGGACAGGCAGCAAAGGCCGGTCTATTACGTGAGCCATGTTCTCTTAGATGCAGAAAGCAGATATCCTAAGATCGAGAAGCTCGCGTTCGCTCCAGTGGTCGCGGTAAGAAAACTACGGCCTTACTTCCAAGCTTATTCTATCATAGTAATAACAGATCAACCCCTGAAGAAAGTAATGCACAAGCTAGATGTGTTAGGCCGCCAAGTAGCTTGGGCGGTAGAATTTAGCGAGTACCAAATTGAGTTCAGAACCAGGATAGCCATAAAAAGTCAGACCTTTGCTGACTTCGTGGTCGAGTGTACGTTGGTCGAGGACGAACACGAGCAGGATGAAGAAGCTGTAGATGAGAACGAGTCAAAGGCATCTTGGACGATGTTCGTGGACGGCTCGAGTAACTCAGGGGGGAGCATAGCTGGCTTTATACTAACCAGCCCAGAAGTTTTCAAAATACAGTATGCGCTACGCTTCAATTTTCTGGCATCAAATAACGAGGCTGAGTACGAGGCATTACTTGCAGGATTGAAGGTGGCCCGAGTCGTCCAAATCGAAGGACTGGTTGTGAAGAGTGATTCACAGCTGGTAGTCAATTAGGTGAACGTCAAATATGAAGCCAAGGATGAATGGATGACCGCCTACCTAGAAAAGGCCCAAACCCTAATCGCGACATTCAGAATGTTCGCTATATAAAGAATACCGCGGATAGAAAACACGATGGCGGATGCGTTGTATAGGCTAATGACGACCTATCCCAAATGGGTAGAGTAGTCTACCTAGAGAGACTGACCGAGCCAACCCACAAAGAGAAAGAGAATGAGGTTGCCCAAATTGATACTGAGCCAAGTTGGATGGACCCAATAGTGAGCCAGAAAGACTAGAGGAAGGGCGGCCAGATACACTTTGATTGAAGGACAATTGTACAAAAGGTCGGTTATTGCACCCTTACTTAAATGTTTGACACCGAGTTGTGCCCAATACACCCTGGCCGAAGTACACGAAGGGATATCTGGAAGCCATATGGGAGGACGTGCCTTAGCATACAATATACTCCGCTTGGGCTTTTATTGGCCAAGAATGCAGGAATGTACGTCAAGACGTGCGAGCAATGCCAAAAGTTCGCTCCAATTCCTCATCATCCCGCGACACAACTGACTTCCGTCCTCAGTCCCATACCGTTTGCTATGTAGGGAATGGACATACTCGGTGACTTCACCCCAGCCTCAGGGGGAAGGATTTTACAAAGTGGGTAGAAGCCAAGCCCTTGGCAAGAATCACAAAAAAGCAGATGGAGAAGTTCTCTCGCTGACAATGGGACTCAGTTCAATAATCTCGAGTTCAAGCAATTCTGTGCACATTACCATATAGTTTTCAGATCCATTGCAGTAGCCTACCTACAGGAGAATGGACAAGTTGAAGTCATGAACCGCATACTTCTGGCAGGGATAAAGCAAAGGTTGACCTAGTCTAAAGGAAAGTGGGTAGACGAGCTATTGAGTGTGCTTTGGTTGTACCGAACTACCGTTCGTACACCAACTGGGGAGAGCCCGTTCCGATTAACATACGGAACAGAAGCCTTGGTACCAGTGGAAGTATTGGCCGGGTCGCATAGAGTTCTCAACTTCAACGAGAGAACGTACCAGGACGGGTTACGAGCAAATCTAGACTTTCTGGGCAAAGTTAGGGAAAGCGCCCTGATGAGAAACATGGCCTATCAACAGAGAACGGCCCGCTACTTCAACTCCAAAGTAAAAGAACGATAATTCAGAGCTGGAGACTTGGTCCTAAGGAAAGCAAGAGCATCACAACCGCAAAAAAAGGCAAGCTGTCCGCCAACTGGGAAGGTCCATATGTGGTCTCCAAGCCAAGCAGATACGCCCAGGCACGTACAACTTGAAGACTTAGGGGGGAAAGAAAATACCCCGACCTTGGAACTCGGAGAATTTGAAAATTTTTTATCAATAAAGTTCGTATTCATGCTTTTTGGCCTATGTATGTTTCCGAATACTCGCAATAAAATCTCATGTTCATCTCCCTATTATTTACAAGTTACGAGTTCAGAGCTATGAACAGAAGACCAACCTCTCGAGTCGGCACAAAAGTCCCCTAGGGGCACAAAAGACCGACCTCATGAGTCGGTACAAAAGTCCCCAAGGGGCACAAAAGACCGACCTCATGAGTTAGTACAAAAGTCCCCAAGGGGCACAAAAGATCGACCTCTTGAGTCGGCACAAAAGTCCCTAAGGGGCACAAAAGATCGACCTCATGAGTCAGCACATAAGTCCCCAAGGGCACAAAAGGCCGACCCCATGAATCGGCACAAAAGTCCTCAAGGGGCACAAAAGACCGACCTCATAAGTCGGCACAAAGTCCCCAAGGGGCACAATAGACCAATCCTAAAAGACTATTCACAAAGGGAATAGAAAAATGACTAGAAACAAAGAACACAAGAACGAGACAAATAAAAACTTCACTTCATGAAGGAATAGGTTTTTTACAAGGTCCAAAGGCTGGTCCGACATTACCAAAAAAAAAAAAAAAAAAAAAAAAGGAAGAAGAAGAAGAAGAAAGAAAAGGGAAAAGTTAGGGACCAGCAGCGCGATCTTGATCTTGGACGTCGGAGACAACCTTGCTAGAAGCAGCCTGAGCAAGGACTTCGACGGAGGAGGAACGTACACGTCGAATTTTTCAAAATTAAATTTGGGGTCCTCATCGAGGACGTACTCAACGGTGTCGCTGACACCATAGTTATACGCCTCCTACGATTTCCCCTTGACGAAGGCTTCAAGCTCAGGAGATTTCTTAAAATCCTCCACAGCCTTAGCTCGGATCGCGTCCCTACTTACCCGAAGGTCCTCCACTTCCTTCTCCAAAGCCTCGATCCTCTTGGCAGCGGTAACGACCTCCTCCTCCAGAGTATCCTTCCTTTCGGTCAGAGCGGAGAATGCCCCTTCCAAGTCGTTGGCCTTATCCTCTAGCGACGAATTGTCCTTTGACAAGTCTAGCACCTGGGCCTCCGCAGCCTTACGAGCCTTCTTCTCCTCAAAATATAGGTTGTGATACTTCTCCAACCATTAGGCGGCATCAATAACTTGAAAAGGCGAACTCAAAGTATCAGAAGGCGGCTTTTTTTCCAAAAAAAAGAGAGAATAGAGGATCAAAGAACCCACCAAGGTCAAGACCGGGTGGAGGGAAGTAACGAGCTCCTCGTCGATTAAGTCCTCAATGGCGGTACGATCTGCTGGGAGGCGGCCTTGCTTAAGCCATTCCCGTGCTATCAATGGGTCTTCGAAGATGGAGTCGCCCGCGTAAATCTCCCACTTGGGGACCAGGCGAGCTCTCTTTTGAGGACATTCTTTCCCCTGTTCCCTGGTGTCGTCCTCCAGGGTAATCACCCCCCCCGCTCGTGCCCACAGAAAGGGCGCTCTTCTTGGGATGTTGCTGAAGGGGGAGATCCGTTGTCTCGAGAGGCTTCTCCCTCCCCTTCCTTTTACGACTCTCCTCCATAACAGAAGTCGCCTGAGGGACGCGCTCAGCGACATGACCCTTGTCCTGGGGTAGAACATTCGAAGATCCACCTGCGATGTTCAAGCTAGCAGCGGCCTTCTGGCGGTTTGCTTGGTCCTCCGCTAGCTTTTTTTTGCGTTCAGCCGCATCGGCCTTAAACGCCTTACAGTCCAGTCGAACGTCCACTGAAGCACAGACAGAGAAGCACAGGTCAAAATCAAGATAAAGCAAGATAAAAAGACCACCTACCCGGACCGAGGATACTCAACCTGAGCCGAGGTCAAGGCATAGCGAGCCAGTTGGTCTTCCCTTTTTAACTTGCCGACGTCAAAGGGTTTGCCCTCTAAGCACACGCTGACAGATTCTTGGTTGTATGGGCTCAGCTCGGGCAAACAGTTCACGGCTTTGAGGCGGATTTCCCTCCACTCCAACCGAAGGGGATTTTTGGGCATTTGAGCAAAAAAGAAGCGATCCTTCCACTTCTTGGCCGATTAGGGCATATGTGAATTGACTTCAGCGACCCCTTCAGGGGGCGGAGAGAAAGGTAGTACCACCCCCCGACCGTCTTCTTCAACATAAAGAAATAAGCAAAAAGGGAGGCAGTTAACTCCCAATTGAGCCGAGTAAAAAACATATAAAAACTAAAAATCTGTCTCCACGAGTTCGCTACCAGGGGGCCAGGTGAAAGAGTAAAGTGGTGGAGGGTGGTCACAACAAAGTCCCGGGCAGGGAGTCGAAGATCGCAGATAAACGTGACCTCATATAGGCACACTTCGTCCTCGCAGAAGTAGCATGCCTTGTCGATCTTAGTCGGGGCGCGCATCTGGACCTCTTGAGGGATTATTTGATATTGGCTTTGTAAAGCCGCCAGAGCCCAGTCGTTCAGGACACTCTCGTAGGAGTTTGCCCCTCGAACGACCCCATCGACATCACCAATGTCAGAGCTTTCAGACTCACTGTCATCATCCTCTCCAGCATTAGGCCCTTTCTCCTCTTGGGCCTCTTCCTCCTCCTCCTCCTCATGGGCCGGACCGCCCTCAACAGTTTGCTCTTCGAGAGCTTGGGCAGAATCAAGGGTGCTTTCCCTTGGCGGGTTAGCCGAAGAACTTCCTAAATGGCTGTACCGAGCTGCGAAGCTCTTAGACCGAAATAGAACGGGTTGTTCATTATGAGTTCCCTCGGAACTCACATCAGGGTCAGAACTGTCACTCATCCTAGCAACTTCGTGAGAGCCCGTACTATGCCCTCAGGAGGAAGTACCAGAAGGCATAAGAGAAATAAGAAGAGAAAACTTACTGGCTCGAAGTGAAGATTGATGACTCAAAAGAAGAAAGCAAGCTGGCGCACAAAGAATGAGCCGATCAGGAATGATCAAGCGAGTCGAAGATACGAGCGAAACAAAGAATGAGCCAAGAATAGGAAAAATAAAAACAAGGAGAGAGCAAGGTAACACAAAGAAGCAGGAGAAGAAATGGGAAGAAGGGATTGCAAATTTATAGGTACGAAAGGAAAGCGAATCGTCGGGATCCAACGGTCGAGGATGAAAGGAATCAGCGGCAGAGGACGAACGATGGTAGTCCTACTTGAGGCACCATACTGGCTCAAAGCCACGCGTCACTTGTGACATGAGCCATCACGCGGCTAACAACCGTCAGTCGTCATGTCTTAATGACACCCTCGAAGCAAGAGATCAAGCAGGGAAGCGGCCTCAATGAGGCCTGTTCGACTCCCTCTGAACGCAAGCGTCCGAAGGAGTGGGGGGCTCGTGATACGTCATAAAATCGTCTCCCTAATAGGAGGGTGACAGGTGTAACGTTATGCGCATTAAGGACCGAATGTACCGATGATACAACTGGCAAGGTCAGTCCGCGAACGAGCTAGGCCCAGTCTAACGACCTGACCCTAGTAGCAGTTCGACTTGGTCACGATATCTAACCCAGATAAGACTACGGAATCATGTTTCGATAAAGAGCCAGAACGGCCTTAACGGCCCTAAATTATCGCCCCAATCCAGCTTGACAAGGTGTAATGAGTTGGAGAGCTTATCCATATCTCTAAAAGGACTCTTAAATCACCTAAACTCATGTCGAGGGAACTTCCTTCCCTAATATGACATGCCATTGCCTGTGGAACTCTACCAATCGCCTATAAATAACTGGGTAACTTCCTTCCATGATCATTTAAATTCAAGGTTTATTATCTGTTGCTAAAGAGTTCTGACTTAGGCATCGGAGTGGCAAATTAGGCTCGGCTTGGTACTCTAGTGTTGTTTTCTTCCTTGCAGGATCGGCATGGCACGCGAGGATCTCATGCTTCGTCCCCAATTCTTGACGCAACATCTCCCAACTTTCCTTCTGAAATAATTAGGGGGACATTCTATCACCTCTTTGATTGGGCGTTTCCGAAAAGAAAAATTCCTTCTTTTTTCAACTTTTTATGAAAACCTATACTAGTATCCATCCAATCTCAATCTAATATTTGATCGAGTGAACGTCTGTTTAAGATGAAAACTTCACTATTTTTAAGTCCACTTACTACACTTAGGATATTAATTCGATGTGGAGGTTAGCGACCTCAGTGATATGTTATGTAAAGTCATAAATTTAAGCACTTATAAAAGCAGTTGGAATTACCTATTTGTGTGGTTTCTATGGTTTTCAGATACTTTTATCCTCTTTGCAATAATTAATGCACTAGCTATCCTATTCATGACCAAGTTAGTTCCTGAAACAAAGGGGCGAACCGTGGAGCAAATTCAGGCTGCCATTAACAATGTCTCAGAAAATTGATAGGTAACTGTGAATAACAGCAGAAAAATAAGAAGGGGAAGAAGAAGAAGAGAAAACGAGAGAGGGAGAGAACCCCACGATCATATTACCTTGGAGAGAAGGAATTAAATTTCTCTTCCCTAAAAACTTCACTTAATACACATAAAACAAAGGGTATAACAGTAAATACCCAAATAACAAAATAAACTCCTAAGACCAAAACTGCCCTTTCTCTTTCTCCTCGCGCTAATACCGAGAGTCTCACACTCTTGATAACACTCCCCCGCAAGTTGGAGCGTAGATGTTAATCATGCCCAACTTGTTACAAATATAATCCACTCTTACACTCCCCAAAGACTTAGTAAATACATCTGCAAGTTGCTCTCTTGTACGAACATGACAAGGATAAATCAGCCCTTGTTGAAGCTTCTCTCAAACAAAAAGACAGTCAACCTCAATGTGTTTCGTTCATTCATGTAACACAGGATTGGAAGCAATATGGACATCAACTTGATTGTCACACCACAATTGCATTGGAGAATCATCAACGAACCCAAGCTCAACCAATAACTGTTTCACCCACATCAGTTCATAAGTAACATGTGCCATGGCCCTATACTCCGATTCTGCACTGGAACGAGCAACTACTATCTGTTTCTTGCTCTTCCAAGACACCAAGTTCCTTCCAACAGACACACAATAACCTGTAGTAGACCTTCTGTCAACTGGAGATCCTACCTAATCAGCATCCGAAAAACCCTCTATCCGCCCATGACCATGATCACTATAAAGAAGACCACGTCCAGGAGCCCTTTTAAGATAGCATAAAATATGTATAACAGCCTTCTAATGAGACGTTCAAGGAGCAGACAAAAATTGACTCACCACACTAACAGGAAAGGCTATATTAGGCCTAGTCACTGTTAAGTAATTCAACTTCCCAACTAACCTCTGATACTTCTCAGGATCAGATAAGACATCACCATCATTAGCAATAAGTTTCAAATTGGGATCCATCAGAGTATCTAGAGGTTAAAACCCAACATTCCTGTCTCTGAAAGAAGATCAAGGATATATTTTCGCTGCGAGAGAGAAATTCTTTTCTTCGACTGAGCTACTTCCACACCCAAGAAGTACTTCAACTTTCCCAGATCCTTGGTCTGAAATATTTGTTGCAAGTGAATCTTCAAACCTTCAATACCAGAAACATCATCTCCTGTAATAACTATATCATCTACATAAACCACAAGAAATATTTTTTCCACACCAGAATGGCGGAAAAACACTGAATGATCACTACCACACCATGTCAGCCCACATGCTAACACAATCTCAGTAAACCTGTCAAAACAAGCCCTAGGGGACTGTTTGAGCCCATACAGAGATTTCTTCAACTTACACACTAAGCCAGACTCACCCTAAGCAACAAACCCTGGAGGTTGCTCCATATAAACCTCTTCATTCAAATCCCCATGAAAAAAACATTTTTGACATCTAGTTGATACAAAGGTCAATGGTAAGTAGCAGCAAGAGAAATCAGAATTCTAACAGAAGCAAGCTTCACTACAGTATCCAAGTAATCAACACCATCTACTTGGGCATATCCCTTCGCCACAAGATGTGCCTTCAAATGAGCCAAGGATCCATCAGGGTTCCCTTTCACCACATACACCCATCGACAACCAATAGCAGATTTACCTGAGGGTAAAGGAACAAGATCCCAAGTCTGATTTTTCTCCAATGCCAACAGTTCCTCATTCATAGCAGCTTTCCAACTAGGACTGGACAATGCCTCTATAACAGACTTAGGAACAGGATGATTTTCAACAGTTTGTAAACAAGAATGAAAGGTGGAAGATAAACCAGTATAGGAAACAAAGTTAGATATGGGGTGTTGGGTACAAGCCCGAACACCCTTACGATGAGTAATAGGAATATCAAGATTAGGAGGTTCCAAAGGAGAAGGAGAATTACCTATTTCAGGATCTGCCGGCGAAGAACTAGATGGGACAGAATTCGCAGGAGTGGGGGAGCCCATTCTTTCCATTGGTGAAGTTGAAACACAATAGGGAGAGGTGCCGGTGATGAGGTAGCCTGCGGAACATGGTGAACAAGAGACTGAACAACGGAAATGAGGAGATCATCATCCAAGTCAGACACAGTAAAAGATGAACTATCACATGGAGTAGACTCAAAGAAAGAAACATCAGCGGTAACAAAATATTTTCGCAACTCAAAAGAATAACAACGATAACCTTTTTGAGTGTGAGAATAACCAACAAACATACACTTGAGAACCTTATGATCCAACTTGGAAACGCTTGGACGATGATCACGAATAAAACAAACACTCCCAAATACTCGTGGTGGTAAAACAAACAATGGCATAGAAGGAAAAAGCAAAGAAAAGAGAATTCCACCATCTAAAATAGAGGGAGGCATATGATTAATGAGGTAACATGAAGTCAAAATAGAATCAGCCCAAAAAGATTTAACTACTTTCATCTTAAACAAAAGAGAACGAGTAACTTCCATTAAATGTCTATTCTTCGTCTCAGTTGCACCATTTTGTTGTGGGGTGTAAGTGCAAGAGGGCTGATGGATAATGCCATGTTGGACCATAAATTCAGCAAAAGGAGCAGAAAAATATTTTTTAAGGTTATCACTACGAAGAATACGCAAAGGAGTCGAAAATTGATTATTTATCTCATTCACCAAGGCACAAAAGATGGAAAATAACTCTGAATGATCTTTCATTAAATAAAGTTAGGTAACCCTAGAATAATCATCAACAAAAGTAACAAAGTACCGAAAACCCAAAGTAGAAGTGACAGGACACGGACCCCATACATCTGAATGAACTAAAGAAAAAGGTTGGTCAAACCGTTTATTAACTCTAGGGGGATAACTCACACGATGAAGTTTCCCAAACTGATAGGACTCATAATTTAAACTAGAAAGAGACCGAAAATAACTATCCAGAAGCTTTAAACTCGCCAAAGAAGGATGACCCAAACGACAATGAATCTAGTAGGGTGACGCCACACCAGTACACGCCATAGATGAAGTGTCCTCAAGTATGTACAGTCCCCCGACTCATGACCTCTACCAAATACCAGTCATCTTCTTCGTCGTAAGATCCTGAAATACACAAGAGTCCGAGAAAAAGGTTACAGAACAGTTATGGGATTTGAAAAACTTTTTAATAGATAAAAGACTAAAAGGGAAATAAGGCAAATAGAGAACAAAAAACAAAGATAAAGAAGGTGTAATATGAACAGTACCAGAACCAGTCACATTAGCTAAGGAACCATTAGCTAAAATAACACTAGAAGCAGATTTTTGGAAGGAAGAAAGAGTACCTAAAACCCCAGTCATGTGATCCGAAGCCCCAGAATCGATGATCTAGGGACGAGGAGTAGCAGTCGAAATACAGGCAGTAGCATTACCTGTCTGAATAAAGGTGGCGGTTGGAGGCTGGGTTGATTGAGAAATCTGAAACTAAGTGAAACTGGCATATTACGAGCATATTCCTCATCAGGCATCTTCACGGTCTTCCACTCAGGCTGTGGAGATACGGAAGCTATAGACTCTGTAGTTGTAGAAGAATTGGCAAACTGTTGCTGAGTTGGTTTGCCATGAAGTTTCTAACAAAAATGTTTGATATGTCTTGGGTGACCACAATGGTGACAAGTCCTCACCAAATTCGAACCATCAGAAGTACTTTAAGTACCCAAAGTAGGTGGTCTAGCAGAACCAGCCCCACGTCCACGACCACCACCACTATTACCACTACCACCATTACCAGCCCTACTATTGGGCTCACGGTTGGGTCGAAAAGAGGCCAAAGCTGACGTATCAACAACCGGAGAATTCTCACGAGAAACACGCAAAACTCTGGAAAAAGTTTCAGACTATGTGGCTACCTTGTCACCACCAAGAATTTGGGAACGGACTAAATCAAACTCCTTCCCAAGTCCTCCCAAAAAACCCATAACGGCCAACTGCTCCCGCTAATTTTGCATTTCTTCCATGTTGGAAGTAATAGGAAGAAGTGAATTAAGCTCTTCATACATCCTTTTAAAATCAGCAAAGTATTGGGTTAAAGGACGACCCTTTCGATCAACCCTATAGAACTCCTGGGACAACTCATAGATGCGGGAAAGATTGTTTTGTCCAGAGTACAAAACATTAAGGTACTCCCACAACTCCTTAATCGTATCAATGTGTGTCACCAAATCAACAATTTGATGTTCCATAGAATTCAGTATCTGTCCCAAGATTCTACTGTCAACAATATTCCATAAAGGGTCATCATTAGGTTTAATCTTGAATAAGTGATCCTGCTGATCACGTCCCGTCAAAACCAACTTAATAATATTTCTCCATTGTTGAAAGTTGGTAATCCCCTCCAATTTCTTTTCAGTGATACGATTGGAGGAGGAAGAGGAAACTTCAGTCATCACTGCCTTCGGATTATCACCCATTATGTAAGATCAAACCGATGGAGTAAAGATGTAAAAAGTAAGAGATAACATTCAGGAAATAATTCGGACCTCAAAATCCCTGGCCAAAATCGATTTTGTCAAAACCCTGACAGAAATCAATGTAAAGAGAAGGAATTCCATGAAAATTCTGTCCCAAATTCTGCTTCCAAGTAATGGCTGAAACAGTCCAGTACTTCTCCAAAAAATCCAACCAAACATATAGGATAAAAATTTGATTCCAACAAACCCTGCAAAAATCGATCCAAAACCCTGACAAGTGATGTCGACTCTAATTTTCAGCTTCCAATACACTCTTTACTCCATCAAACTCCATAAAATACCTCCAAAAAAGACCTAGTTCTTAATTATATCATGAACTAGTCTCTAAACAGTCCCAAAATACAGCATAGGATGCTGCACCCCTTCAAACGAAGAGTAGAAGAAACCGCAAGTCTTCAAGTTCTCTCACACACTTCAATCTTCAGTTGTAGGCTGTAGAGAGGAGCAAAAGAATCCCACCGAGAGCTGTAACTGTGCCTATAGCTCTGATACCATGTGAATAACAGCAGAAACATAAGAAGGGGAAGAAGAAGAAGAAGAGAAAACGAGAGAGGGAGAGAACCCCAAGATCGTATTACCTTGGAGAAAAGGAGTTAAATTTCTCTTCCCTCAAAACTTCAGTTAATACACATAAAACAAAGGGTATAACAATAAATAACCAAATAATAAAATAAACTCCTAAGACCAAAATTGCCCTTTCTCTTTCTCCTCTCGGTATTAGCGTGGCGCTAATACCGAGAGTCTCAAACTCTCGATAACAATAACATAAGGAAAAGATCCAAATTTTGCTTGTGAAGCTGTTGTTTGAAATCCTGACAGCTCTGCCAATTTATTTTCTATTTGTTTTGTTTTCACATAGATAAAATGCAATGACAATAGTGTTGTACTGTCTTATTTATTTTCCTTTTGATATATCAGGAACTACAGGCTGATCTAGACCATTAAAGTTAATATGCATTGTATTTCTCTCTCCTCTGTTTGTCTCGAATCTAAAGTAGGGGAAATTTCTAACTTCCCAAGCTTTATCTGCAGTCCTTGGGCATAAAATAGAGGACCAAATTCTGAAACTTCATGTCCCTTCATTTTACATCAAACGAGAAACTTTATTATTTTTGCGTTCATCATGTTATGGCCACCAAATTTACATCATGATAAAAGGGGACTTATAAAACCAGGATGGATTAAGTTGTATACCAAACTGATAGATTATTGGGAGCACCATCTACTAAACAGTGACAATGAATTAAAATGGGAGGGTGTAGAGGGGTGTATGATTTTTAAGTGTTTCTAAACAATAAATAGAAGACATAGTTATGTAAATGAGACCCTTGGAATTCCTAGGAATCTGATGGATAAAGTAAATAGGACCAATATAATTAGAGTTAGTCCGATTTATGAGGATAAGGAAAAGTCTCTTTACTCCCAAAATGAGTATTCGTAATAAAATATACCTTACTCTTATAGGTGAAGGATCGTAGATAAACTTTTAGAAGGATAGATGGTTGGGAGATTTTGCTAATGAACTGCGGCGAGTTAAGATCAAAACATATGGTAAACAAAGAGTGATCTGCATGAAGCACAATAATCAAGCATAAGTAGAAGCTTTATTTATTATGGCATGTTTCTCCACATAGGTAGCAGCATAACATAACAGCCATACGTAGTACATAATAGCTGATAAAGATATATAAGTTAGATTTTAGGTTTAGGAGGTAAGAAGAGAGAAGGAAGAAGTTGGAGGAGGAAGAAGATAGCAAGAGAAGAGAGAGAAGAGCGAAGAGAATATTTGGGTTGTAATCGATTGTGTTGGAGAGGCTTCTCCATACACCTATATAAATTCAATCATAACAAATAGGAAATTACATCCACCTCCCTAGGGAGGTACAAGGGAAATAAAGAAGAAAAACATAATTACATAATAAGGCAACTAGTAATGGGACTAGTTCCTAATCCACTCCTATTACATGACCTCTAACACTCCCCCTCAAGCTGGAGAATATATATCATGCATTCCCAGCTTGCTTAGGAAAGAATTAAACTGAGGAGAGCCAAGAGCCTTGATGAAGATATCTGCCAACTAATCACCAGTCTTCACAAAAGGAGTACAAATACAACCAGAGTCTATCTTCTCCTTAATGAAATGCCTATCAACCTCAATGTGCTTAGTCCGGTCATGTTGAACAGGGTTGTGAGCAATACTGATGGCAGCCTTGTTGTCACAGTACAGTCTCATGGGTCCTTCAGTGTCGAATCCCAGTTCCTGAACAAGTCTTTTTAGCCAGATGAGCTAACACACTCCATGTGCCAAAGCTCTAAATTCTGCCTCAGCACTAGATCTAGCCACAATATGTTGTTTCTTACTCCTCCAGGTGACTAAGTTACCACACACAAAGGTACAATAGCCGGAGGTAGATCTCCTGTCTGTAATGGAACCAACCCAATCGGCATCTGTGAAACCTTCTACTCTCAAGTGGTTGGGCCTTGCATACAACAGTCCTTTCCCTGGAGAAGACTTCAAATACCTTAGAATGCGATACACAACATCCAAATGGCCACTCTTGGGAGCATGCATGAATTGGCTGACAACTCCCACTGCATAAAAGATATCTGGCCGAGTCATAGAGAAATAGATAAGCTTCCCCACTAGCCTTTGATACTTCTCCGCATCAACAAGAGAAGGACCATAGTCCTCTCCTAGTTTGTGATTCTGCTCAATAGGAGAGTTTGTTTGCAGCCTAACATCCCTATCTCTGTCAACAAGTCAAGGATAAACCTCCTCTGACATATATTGATTCCTTTCTTGGTCCTTGATACGTCTATTCCTAAGAAGTACTTCAAGGGACCCAGATGTTTGATCTCAAATTGTTGTGCCAAGTAGCTCTTCAATTTACTTATCTCAGCTATATCATCTCTTGTGACCACGATATCGTCAACATAGACAATGAGAGCTGTGATAGTACCATTACTCCGCTTGGTAAAGAGAGTGTGATCAGCTTGGCTCTGGGAATATCCATTCTTCAGAATAGCCTGTCGGAAGCGCTCAAACCATGCCTTTGGTGACTGTTTGAGACCATATAGAGCCTTCTTAAGGAGGCACACTTTCCCTTCAGCTGAAGGCATCTTGAAACCAGGAGGAGTTTGCATGTACACTTCCTCTTCCAAATCACCATGAAGGAAGGCATTCTTCACATCCAACTGATATAAAGGCCAATCTTTATTGGCAGCCAAAGATAAAAGAACTCTTATTGAGTTATGTTTAGCCACAGGGGCAAATGTCTCCTGGTAGTCAATTCCATAGACTTGACTGTACCCTTTGGCCACCAACCTTGCTTTGTATCTCTCAATATTGCCATCAGATTTGTACTTGATTGTGTAGACCCATCTGCATCCAACTGGGACATGTCCCTTGGGAAGGTCTATAAGTTGCCCAGTACCATTCTTCTCAAGTGCCATCATCTCCTCAGACATGGCTTGTCTCCACTTTGGGTCAGACATAGCATCAATGACATTCTTAGGAATGGAAACAGTAGAGAGAGCAGTAATAAAGGCAAGGCCTGTAGGAGAAATTGCATCATAGGAAACAAACTGGGATATACGATTAGTACAAGTTCTTTTCCCTTCCCTAATAGCAATAGGAAGGTCCAAATCAGATGGAGGAGAAGAAATGTCACCTGATTGAGAAGAATGAATCTCAGGATGTGGATCTGGATTTGAAGAGGACTCTTGGTAGGTCTTCTTTCTTGTATTATGCAAGCCTTCACCTTTTTTGTATGTAATGTGGTAATCCTTCTCCTTACCATAACCACTTTCAACAACCAAATCTGTATTCCCCCCTGGTGGTTGGTCATCAACCCCAACCACATCTACAGTCCTGTATTTTCTAATGTCAAGCATAAAAGGAGATGTAGGTAGAGGAGAAAGAAAGAAATCATCAGTAGCCTGTTCACTCCTACAATTCTCCCCCTGAAGAGGATGCTGAGAAGGGACAAAGAAAGGGACTGACTCAAGAAAGGTAACATCCTTAGAAATGATACATCGGCGGGAAGAAGGATGATAACACTTGTACCCCTTGGTAGTAGAAGAGTACCCAAGGAAGAGACACTTGAGAGCTTTGGGGTTAAGTTTAGTGCGGGCAGATTTGTTAACATGAACATAACAAACACAGCCAAAGACTTTAGGAGGAAGAGAAAAAGTAGAGGCCTTGGGAGACAAGATGTCCAAGGGAGATTTGAAATTAAGAAGCTTGGTAGGCATACGATTGATGAGAAAGGAGGCAGTGAGAAGAGCTGCGGACCAGAAGGTCTTAGGGACATGCATGCCAAACAATAGACTACGGGTGACCTCCAATAGATGGCGATTTTTCCTCTCAGCAACCCCATTTTGTTGGGCGCGTCAACACATGCTAGCTGATGGGTAATGCCATGAGTAGTAAAGAAGGTTTGAAGGCCACGAAACATGTACTCTCCCCCTTTATCAGATCGCACAATTTTGATGTGGGTCTCAAATTGAGTAAGGATCATTTGGTAAAAATTCTGAAAGGCATCACAAACATCACTCTTATGCTTCAAAAGTATAGTCCATGTGACACGGGAAAAATCATCAACAAATGACACAAAGTAACGAAAGCCAAATAAAGAAGTAGTAGGGGAAGGACCCCAAACATTAGTATGCACAATATGAAAAGGAGCAACAGTTCTATTACCATGATAAGGATATGAAGACCGACAATGTTTGACAAACATACATGGTTCACATTGAAAAACATGAGAAGAGGTAATAGAAGAAAATAAGTGAGGCAATTGTTTCCTCATTACAACAAAAGATGGATGGCCAAGATGACGATGCCATAACATAACAGAATCCACAGAACTACTATCATTACATCCACACACATAGGAATGAGCTGTGGGCAAAAATGGATCAAAAAAGTAGAGGCCTTGCTCCTCACCTCCACTACTAATAATCCTCTTCGTCACCAAATCCTGAAAAAGACAGTGAGAAGGAAAAAATGTGACACAATAGTTGAGAGATTTAGTCAGATGACTCACAGATAAAAGATCCAGTGTAAGGTTAAGGACATGAAGAATAGAAGAGAGGGAAATAGATGATGTCACAGGGATATTACCCTTACCAAATATGGAGGAAAGGGAGCCATCAGCTACCCTAACCTTGTCTTTACCAGAGCAAATGCTATAGGAATCATAATAATGAGACGTACCAGTCATGTGGTCTGTGGCACCTGAGTCAATGACCCAAGACTAGGCCACAGTAGAAGCTGAGGTGGAGACCTGCAAAGCTGAGGATGATGAGGATCTAGCCATACTAGATGTAGAAGATGTGCTCAACTGTGATACAACCCTGCGAACCACTGCATCCATGAAGGTGGAGTCATCCTGTGAGGCATCAGCATCAGTCGCCACCGCGGAATGAGCTCGAGCTCCCCCTCTATGGCCACCACGACCACGCATACCAGGAGGATGACCATGGAGAGACCAACACCTATCCATGGTGTGTCCAGTGCGTCCACAATGATCATATTTAAATCTGTCTCGCCTAACTCCGTTGGCACCAACTGTCTCCACAGTACTGGCTTCCTCACTGTTAGGCCCTGGGCCTCTACCACCTCCACGGGTGTCTCGAACAGAACTAGAATTGAGGGCTGACCTCTCAGATGATGTTGGTGGTGGTGCCATAGTAAGCCGCCTGGTCTCTTCACTCTGTAAGTAACTACAAACTTCACTAAGAGAGGGAAGGGGAGACCGGCCTAACAGCTGGAGTCTAACTGGCTCATAATCAGGGTTCAGACCACCAAGTAAAGAGGAAACACACTCCTTTTCAAGAGTCAGATACACTTTGCTTCATCCTCTGGGTTGGTCAAATGAAGGTCCCTGTAATGATCATACTCATCCACAAGATTAAGGAACGCACTGTAGTACTCAGAAATAGTGCTGTCACCTTGTTTCAATGAGTGAATTTTTTGATGGAGCTGATGGACCTTGGCAGTGTCACCTACTTTGTCAAAGGCCACAGAGACACTATCCTGAATAGCTTTGGCTGTTTCCTTCCTTATAAACCTTCTCCCAATCTCTGGCTTCATGGAGAAAATCAACCATGTCATAACTGTAGAATTTTCAGTCTCCCATTTATCAAAAGTAGGTGAACCAGCTGTGGGAGCCTTGATAGCACCTGTGATATATCCAAGTTTTCCCTTACTCCTAAGAGAAAGTCTCATAGAATGTGACTAATCTAGGTAATTAGTACCATCAAGCTTTACAAAAGAAATCTATTGGTGAGTACTCTCATAAGCCAACCGAGGGACAACGAGATGTGAATCAAGCATACCAAGCACGATGCATCTGAAGCAGCCATGATGGAAGGGATTTGACAATAAACAAGAACACCAAAGACAAGTGGGGAGTACACACTCAACCCAAACAAGCAAAAAGTCCAATAAGCAGCCTAGGATAGCACACTGCCGAAGCAGTCCTAGCAGCAAATCTCTAAGAGGACTTAAATCAAGCACTTCTAGTGCATTCCAACATCAGTCCAGCAAGCAGTCCCTTATAATACTATACCACAAAGCTTGCAAGGAGTTGTATCAACTCCAAACAAGAGGAAAGGCCTCACAAAGGCTGTGCATACACATCCCTTAACCAAGAGAGCATCAAACTGTAGCTCAAAACAAGAAAAAAGGGTAAACACTCTCGGGTTTACCTGGGCAGAACAGAGGATCCCACACAAGAAGCAAATCTGCTGATATGGCTTCTTCAATCAGCAAGGAAGATCATAGCCATCCTCATAAGTGTCCTAGGGTGATGCAAATGAGCCCGACCAAGACACAAAAGCAATCCGAGAATAGTAGCAACGCAACTCGAACCTAAACCTGGCGGAACTTGTAGCAGCAGCTGTGTGAGATCTAAACCTTCGAGAGAGCTTCAAAACAGCTCAGGTATATCCTTCGATCATCAAAAGAGGTTAGACTGAGCCTATTCCATACTCTTTAAGCAAAGCTGTACACAGAAATCTCCTCTTTGGAATCCTTAGACACAAAGGATTTCGAAGAGAAGAGAAAGAATGAAAACAGGGACCGAACACGACTTTCAAACCTTGAGCCTGCTCTGATACCAAGTTAGATTTTAGGTTTACGAGGTAAGAAGAGAGAAGGAAGAAGTTGGAGGAGGAAGAAGATAGCAAGAGAAGAGAGAAGAGAATATTTGGGTTGTAATCGATTGTGTTGGAGAGGCTTCTCCATACACCTATATTAATTCAATCATAACAAATAGGAAATTACATCCACCTCCCTAGGGAGGTACGAGGGAAATAAAGAAGAAAAACATAATTACATAATAAGGCAACTAGTAATGGGATTAGTTCCTAAACTACCCCTATTACATGACTTCTAACAATATATCGATAGAGAGGAAAGGATATCCTCTACTCTATCTCATCAGACATAGAGGACACAAGTGTCTTAATATTATTATTTCCTTCATTTGTGAGGAATTTGGTAAACCAATTTGCTGAGGCCTTTCCAGTTCGATTCTGAGAATCAAAATTTACGTAGTAAATACCAAACCGAGCTGTGTACCCAGCATTCCACTCAAAGTTATAGCAAAGACCATGCCAAGAAGCCTATCACATCCACACCCTCCCTATAAAACAACCAAGTAGAGAGAAATTTAGAATAGAGATCTTGAATACTCACTTGATGGCTCTCTGAAGGTAAAATAGATAGCTTTGATAGTGTTCAAATTTTGATAATGTCATTCAAGGCTTCCTGAAGTGATAATGAAATTCTATTCACGTCTGAAGCCCCTGCATGCATGGCAAATCAAAAGAAAATTAATTTCAAATGAATTATTGTAACAAGAAATTTGATACATTAAGTTCTTTCTACCTAATGAAGACATATAGGTCATCAGGTCATGTTGGGGGTGTGGTGTCTTGTATTCTGTCACTTGCAACTAAGTGGGTATATGTGTATTTTGGTAAACTGCATGTCTAGGGTTTCACTATATATATTTGTAGTGAGGGTTCTTTCTTTGTAGTCAATTTGAGATAGGTGTGAGGACGAACGGCTGTAACCTTGTTCTCCATAGATAGTGATTACGAGCGGCATAACTCTATTCTCCATTGATAATGAAGTATACGGTTTCGCTATAAATATAGTGAGGGTCCTTTCTCTGTAATCAATCTGAGAGAGGTGTGAGGATGAGCGGCTGTATCCCTATTCTCCATTAACAGTGAAGTAGATATCATCTCACTGTGAAAGTAGGCAATCTTGCAGAACCATATCCTTTTGTGCATCGTGTGTGATTGTTTGTTTGTGATTTCCATTCTTTTCTACATCATTTTATGTTCTCGTTTTCTACATGTCAATACCTTTACCATTCTTAGTGATGTAAACGGCAGGATTATTATATCTCCCCTATATGTAATACAGCATTTCTGCCATTCCCAATGGATAAACCTTGAGCCAATCTGAACCACTCTGCAAATTCAAAATACCATGTTATTTGTTAGTCTCTCTTTCCCTCTTTTGATGGATTAAGATTATATTGTAAACATCTACTGGTAGACCAATGCTAGTCCCATTCTTTAAACCTGTAAAATAAAATGAAATAGTAATTAGAGTTTAAACGCATAATTAAGCTTTTCTTTTCCTTTCCGTAGAAAAGTAAACAAAAGGAATTAGGTTTCCATGACTTCAACTACTTACTTGTAAGATCAGCACATATATCAGTGGAAGAACTTAAACGGGTAGAGTTGGGTGGAGGAAAATCCATGGCTTACTGGGCTGTATGTATAGTAGTTTAATCCGAGGAAGTCATATGACCCTTTTAGCTTTATGGATTCTGATTCATTGAATGTTGGTAGCCTTGAACCCACAAGACAGTTCATACTTCTGGATAATCTCCATTGCTTATAGGATCCATAAACCTTCAAATTAAAACACAGGGACAGAAAACCGATGGTTAAACCAGAAAAAAGCAGGGAACTTAACACTAAAATGGTTCAACTATTAGGTCCGGTTTTTAAATTAGGGTTGTTCAACTAGTTCAACCATCTATACCTCATGGTTAATTCTAATAACCAAGGTTTTTTGTTTGGTAAAAATTCTAATGACCAAGGTTGCTATTAGTGTTCTAAGACCTGGATCAACCCAAATGCTCGAACCGATCAAACCACCACTCAGAAGTCTTAACAGTCCAAATTGATTATAAACCAGTCCCCCCCACCCCTCCCACAAAAAAAATCAAAATTTTTTGGGTGAATGATTAGTATATTCAATGAAGCTCAAAAATCTTTTCTTAACGAGTTGACGGTTCGATTTGGTTTAGTCCGATTGTTTTCTTTTTTTAGTTAAGGCTCCGATTTGACACCCTTAGGCTCCGTTTGGTTGCAAGGGAAAGTAAAGGGAAGGAAAGGAAAATTTTCAAACCTAAAAAACAATTTTTTGTATTCATTACCCCATGTGATTGTATAACTACTTAAATTTCTTACCATATTTAGTAATGATGCATTTTACATGTAATTTTTATTGGGTTTTTTTCAAATGCCCCTTGAAAATGATCAAACGTACAAATGCCCCCTTGAACTTTCACTAATTCCATGAGCACCCCTGCTACTAAGTACCACTATAGTCCTTCCTCTTAGACAGAGACGTTATGTTATAATGGATCTAGGTTTTTGAACATCGATGGATCATTGTGCCCCTTGATAGGATAAAATGACCAAAATGACCTTACCTGGAAAAAAAAAAAAAAAAAAAAAAACCCTTCAATTCATCTTCCCCAAATCGATTAGGGTTTGGGGAAGATGAGCTCTTGAATTAGAAATCAAGAATGGAAGTGGCAGGAGAGTGGTGGTACTTGGTCTCCTCAAGGTGTTGCAGCAGTGTAACGAAATCATGAGGAATAAATGTGGCGGGTGGAATATCCCACACCCCCCCCACGGCCCAAGCTTATCGATCTTCAGATACCCCTATTTGCATCCTAGCTTTTCAGTGCATCCGCTGCTGCAACTCCACTCTATTGACATCGCACACTCCTCTCCCCACTTCGTTGCTGCAACATAACGCCCAACATCTCCCCGTGTCTCTTCGCAGTTATCTTCCCCTCTATGAATCTCTGTCCTTCCAACCTGCTCCTGGCCCAATTTTTATTTGCCACAGATCTATTGGTGTTGGAGGTGGAGGAAGAATCAGTAAAGGTTTGGTAACTATGGATCTGTGAATATGATTTGTGTCTGTATGGTGTTCTTCGTTGGCTTTGTCTTCCCATCATTCCCTTCACCAATCATTGTTACACTATAAAAGGAACTCTTTGGTGGGTTTATGTTTTTTTTTTTTTGATAAGAAAGGTGGGTTTATGTCATTCGCATACATATGCACGCTCCTCTTCTTTATCCGTTAGGTCCTAGATATACTGAGGTTGAAGATTGTTTAGCACCAACAGCTTCTAGTCCCAATCTCAATAGGAAAGGAATTGATGTGAGTGAGGTATTCTTATATATCAAAATTGAGGGGTGTTACTTGATACGAGTTATTTCTATCTTCCTTAGTCTTGTTATTTCTTGTTTTTAAGTTGTTCTTTTGGCATCTTCTCCGAATGGAAATGCAAACCAATGTTTTGAAGTGTTTCTTTGCATCTTCATTTGCTTGTCTTTCACAGATTTTTCTTCTTCATCAGCCCTAGCTTTTTCTTCCAAATTTTCTAGAGTCCTCACCTCCAACGATGATAGAACAGAAAACAAAAATTTGGGAAAGAGTAGATTAAAAGGAGATACAGAGAGAGGCAGCAAAGCTGAGGAGAGAGAGAGACCAATCCCTAAAAAAAATCGGGAGTTTTTGGGATGAGTACCACCACTCTCCTGCCACTTCCATTAATGACTTCTGATTCAAGAACTCATCTTCCCCAAACCCTAAATGATTTGGGGAAGATGAGTTGCAGGTGTTTTTTTTTTCTTCCAGGTAAGGTCATTGTGGTCATTTTATCCTATTAAGGGGAAGAATGTTCTATCAATGTTCAAAAACTAGGATCCGTTATACCATAACGTCTCTGTCTAACAGGAGGGACTATAATGGTACTTAGTTTAGAAAGTTGGGGTGCACATGAAATTAGTGAAAGTTCAAGGGGGCATTTGTACATTTGGCCATTTTCAAAGGGGGCATTTGAAAAAAACTCATTTTTATTTTACATTTTAAACCAAAGGGAATTGTATGCAAAGTAAAGTGGAATTTAATAATCAAATATGGAATGATTTGGAGTTAGTGATATTGTAACATGGGGTAATGATTACAAAAGTTATTTTTTTAAATATGAAATTTTACTTCCCTTCCCTTTAATTCCCCTTGCAACCAACCATTTTATGTTTGTTTACACTCAAACTCTACCTAACTTTTTGCTATAAAAGGAGCATCAAATAAGCTCCAAATACAATACTTGAAACCCCTCAACTACCAACCAACAAATACCATTAGATGTGAGTTTCTAAATCATTTGAGAGCGATTTGTGCATCAAGCTTCAAGCTTCTTCTTCTAGTTCTTCTCAGGAATTCAAGCTCTCTATTCTCTACACATCCTCTAAGTATTATCATCAAAGGCCGCGCGTAAAGAGATCAAAGGTACATCATCATCATCATTTTCATTATTCATATCATATAAGCACCGGTTTCACACAAAGGGTAAAAATGTCACTACCCTTTGATAGGTATTTATACCACAATTTCTTTTATTTGTTTATGCTTTTGATTTGAAAAAGCATTTGTGTATTAATCTAGATTGTACTTAGATTAATACTTGTGATTCTCTTATTCCGGTAAAAAGATTAGGATTCTCTTATCCTGTAAAAAAGAGTTAGGATTCTCTTATCCTGTGAAAAAAGAGTTAGGATCCTCTTATCCTGTGAAAAAGATTGTAAATGTGTTCTTTTCACTTATTGTACTGAAAGAAAGATACTGTTGAAATTTTCTCAAGATTGAGAGGAGTGGATGTAGGCTGAATTAGCTGAACCACTATAAATCCCGTGTCTTCTTATTTGAGCACTTTATTTCTCTATTGCTTTACTTTTAAGATCAAATTAGAAGATAATTTCAAAAAGGGTATATTTCACTAGTGATAACCTATTCACCTCCCTCTAGGTTATCTCACCGTATCTTTAAACCTTTTCTCAATATTTCTATAAAATTTCCCAAATACCCTTGGTTCACCTATTTTGTCATTTAGAGCAATCACACTTGGATTGATTGTTAGTCGATTTCGAAAACAAATCCCGGCCATCTAAAGGTCGCTCCACTGATCTAGGATACTCCCATGCTTCAAGGGTTATTTTTCCTAATTTTTGGTTAATTAATTATTATTTATTTTTCTTAGTAAAAATAAGTTGGTTTGAGTAGAAATATTCTTATAAATAGTTCCTGTGTTTTACAAATTTTGAAATTTCTATGCATGCAAGATACCCTCACTATGCTTGATGTCCACTAATTTTCTTGGGGTTCAAATGCTTTTATTTTAGATTGTTTGACCCTTGTGACCTTTCTTAGAACTCGTAGAATCTGAAGCTGTGGAGCATGTTTTGGGTTCAACCTTTATTCTAACTTGAAACTGTGGAACATGTTTTGGTTTGGACTAATTCATCCTCCAAACCTAGGTTTAGTACTTTTCCTCTTTTTTTTTAACCCTTTGTTAAGGCACTTTAGAAAATATAATAAATGTCAAAACGTAAAAATAAAAAAAAATTAAAAAAAAAACACTTCAAAAAAATATGAGATGTTCATTTCATTATGTTTGATTTTATAGGCTCAATAGCCATTGTTTTCTATGCATGTATCATGTTGTGCATGCTCCACATTCCCCCTAGGACATAGATATCATTTTTTATTCTTTTTTTTTTTTTTCTATCTAAAGTCTTGTTTTTCAAGTAACACAAGTGATTTGGTTGGCACCCATTAGTTTTGTGCGCTGATGATACGGGTTTTTCTCAACCAGTCTTTATTGTGAGTACAACACTGTAGCAGATGCTAGAAAATCCTTAGGTTTCTCATGAAACCCTAAACCAATTCCATACAATAAACTAGAACACAATGTAACAAAATAAAGAGAAGAGAACCGATGTGTACTTTGCACCAGCGTATGTTGATGAAGAATAAATAAGAATAACCCGAAGAACAATAATAATCCGATGAAGAATGATTGTGAATCCTCGAATAATCTTGGTAACTGCGATGGAGATCTTCTTTAGTCTCCTAAACTCCCGTACATTTTTCTTTCTTGTGGAGAAAAGAGAAAAGAGAATAGTAACTGCAGAGACCTTTCAGCAGTTGTATTTATAATACTCTTCAAATCCTAACCCACTTCCACAATGGGCTAGGTCGATCCTGTCAATCTCAATAAAATAAGTAGCAAGCCATGTCAGTCCGTTTATTTCTTGATTCCCATCAATGATCGACCCGATAATTAATCAAGCCCACACATCTCGTTGAAAAATATCTAATAATCTTTCACTTGGGTTAGATTAATTATAAAATCATAATTATCGAATGTGATCATGGAATCTCAATATAACTATAATGCTACTAAACCTTGATCCAGTTAGCAAATACATCAATGTTGAGTAACAACAGAAAATATGCTTCAAAATATACAAAATACCTCTTGCTGTCATCTACAAACAAAGATTTATTTACTAACATGATCCACCTTGAGAAAATTGTATACAAGGAATGTCGTACAAGTCTGTGTTCATATAAATATCGTCATCATTCCTTGTGGGTCCTCGAATGTATCATGAGCATCATCATACTCAGATTACTTTTGAACATCGTCATATTCACAGGATCGAACGACATGGCTTATCATCAATCGAACATCCTTGGCTAGTAATAGCCGAACGACTTGGCATATCACCAATCGAACATCCTTGGCTCATCACCAATTGAACATCCTTAGGCTAAAATAGCCTTTAACACATCAAACAACATTTGCATGCATACATATACTAAACCAAGCATAAACAAACACATTCACAAATCATCAAAATTTAATCAAACGTCATGATTAAAATGAAATATAAATCCATTAAGTCCTCCCACTAAACAAGCATATCAAATTAAGTAAATGAAATAAAACTCCCACTTGCACCAAGATATACAAACAAAACAAGTATGCAACACAACAGTTCAGTAAGATAAACAAGCTCCCACTGAGCTCAACACAGACAATAAACTCCTACTGATTAACTAAAACAAACAATGTTTCACCCCGTTAAATCAAGTAAATTGTTCACACTGTTTGTAACAACCGCCTGAATTCAAAACATTAATGTGTCCTTACTAAGTTACACTTGATCTTTAATGTATTTGAAACCGTTAAATTTTTGTGTGGCCCAGTACCACCTAGACCTATAATTTCATCATGGGGTGCCTATTATATACAATTATATTTTTCCATGTTCTATTTTCTATCATGATCTTGTCTCCTATAGTGTTTCTAAATGCATCAAGTTTGGACTCCCGAAGATCCAAATCTAGGTCATGTAACCATAGAAATTATTTCCAAAATTAGACATCATAGAGGAACAAATAAAGATTCAATCATGCAAATATAGTGGATATATATTTCTCAAGTACAACATGATCATATCAAATCAATTCAGCTAGCAAATATAAACAATTCATACAAACTACTAGCAAACACGTATAATGATCATCACCATATTGCATTTTTGTCCTTTTGGGTCAAATGCCCACGTCTTTATCACACTGCAAATACCATGAGAAGACAACAACTTTTGAAAATTTTCCTCCATCTTTGTGTGATAAGAAAACCCCTAAGCTATGCACTCCAAAATAATTTTCATACTACAAATACCACGAGGCAATAACTTTTGAAAATTTTCCTCCACCTTTGGGTAATAAGAAAACCCCTAGGCTATGCACCTCAAATAATAATTTTATCGCACTACAAATACCGTGAGATATCGATGATTTTTGAAAATTTTCTCCACCTTTGGGTGATAAGAAAACCCCTAGGTCACGTATTCCAAATACTTTGATTATACTATCTTTGGGTGAACACACTACCTTTTCGTAAATGATCAATAGTTTTTTAAATCCCATCACCGTTGGGCTAATGGAACTCTTAGACTACTATCCTTTGAGTTTGTGTGCGTGTCAATTCGTCAACTTTGACAATATCACCTTTGGACATATGTTACCGATTACGTTGCTATGGCAGAATCACAAAAGGATTGGATGTGCCATTTTGGTGGGTTCCATTCTACCCTCTTATAATTTTCCAATCTGATTTGCAGCAATATATGTGGAAGGGAATACATTAAATGACCATAATGTATTATGACACGCACTTTTATCGTCAAAGTGGAAGTGGGTAACCCAAAATAGTCCAAATAGTTCAAAGTGGCATAATCGTCATTAATAGGTCCCTGGAGATGCCAAAAATACTGAAACAAAGTACAATCTTGTAAGTCTTGAAAAGACGAAGAAAACAAAACCAATCGCGGCCCAAACAAAGCCTCCACACGCCCTCACACACTGTTTGAAAGTGACGCGTGATCCATTCTCGGTCCAGTTTATTCTATTCCGAATCACGGTCCAACCTGATTAGGTTTGGTTCAATTCAATTCAGGTTATTGGGCCGGGATCTGGTTCATGTTGTACCAATTATCAAGTTGACCTGATTACCCGATCCGATCTGAACCAGTTCTAGGCTCACCCAAAAAAAACTTTTACTTTTAAAACAACATTACGACTTTCCAATAAAGCCAAACATTATGGGATTGAAACATTAATGAAACATTTTATGACTCTTCTCTTTAGAGTTTTCTTTTAAAAAACAATTTTTGTTTTAACTAATAGAATAACAACTATTATCATTCCAAGGAAAAACAAAACCGTACCGAAGTGAAACTCAAAAGAATGAGTCATAGTGCCATTATGACACTTGGTACAACCACATTAATTCTTATTATTAATTTTTTTAATGATATGGAAAACCCAAAATATTCCTTCATCTTCCACATGCAAAACATGAAAAACGAACCCAAAATTTTTTTGGATTTTGAAAACTCGACCGCGGTTGACCTGATGGCAACCTCCGGCCACACTAGCCCTTGAGGCCCATCGCCACCTTTTGGATGATAGATTACTGGCTATCGAATGGTCGGAACCCCCACCGGCTGGAACCAAAACCCATATTATATATATAAGAAAACATAATGAAACAAGATCGATGTGGGATCGAATAAGAATTGTTTTTATTTTTGTTTTGTAGTGGTGACCTCTAAATCCCACAGCCGGTCATGCCGCCGGCCATGGAGATATTACTCACCCTGACGACGGTGATGGACTATGATTTTGGCCAGAAAAATCCTCTCTTGCTGTCCGAAACAAACTTCCAACAAAGTAGCAGTTTCAGCCGCACAACAATAGAACTTGCACCGGGATCAAAGCAGTGAATTACTACAAGAATTGAATTTCAACATTAGAAAACTATAACAGATTTGTTGAAAATCTTCCCCTCCTAGTCGGCTTATACCCTCAAATCGATCTACGTTACTTCCTTTTGAATTTTCTTTTATTTCATCAAACAGGTCGATCAGTCAACCTCAAAATTGATGGACACAATACAAAACATCGATTCTAGTCCTATATGGTCTGTCTCTGATACCAATTATTAAAAAATCCTTGGGTTTCTTGTGAAACCCTAAACCAATTCCATACAGTAAACTAGAACAGATGTAACAAAATAAAGAGAAGAGAACCGATGTGTACCTTGCACCAGCGTATGTCGATGAAGAATAAATAAGAATAATCCGAAGAACAATAATAATCCGATGAAAAATGATTGCGAATCCTCGAATAATCTTGGATAACCGTGATGGGAATCTTCTCTAGTCTCCTAATCTCCCATACACCTCTCTTTTCTTGTGAAGAAAAAAAAAAAGAGAATAGTAACTGCAGGGACCTCTCATTAGTTGTATTTATAATACTTCCCAAACCCTAACCCACTTCCACAATGAGCTAGGTCGGTCCGATCCATCTCAATAAAATAAGTAGCAAGCCATGTCAGCCCATGTATTTCTTGATTTCTATCAATGATTGACCCGATAATTAATCAAGCCCACACATTGCCGTTGAAAAATATCTAACAGCAGATTCATTTGGTATGTAATATTTCCCAACTGTTGAAAAATTTAATAAATTTTAGTTGATTTATATCCACTTCTTGTCTTTTGCTCTATCTACCACAAAGATAGACTAGAAATAATTCCAAACTTTTGGGGATGTTTGGATTTGCCATATGGTTACTCTAGGATATACATCTTAGATATTATATAGTATATACATCTTTGTACTTATATGGGGAAATTTTGAAAATTGATTTTTGAAAATTTTTGCGATTAGTGTGTTTACTTTTTATCTACAAATTCTGCAGATTTCATTGCTTTCTGGTATGATGAATGACCTTGGCTCACAACTTATCCAATGGAGACAGTTGTATGCTACTCCAAGGTTGAGGCAGTATCAGGATGATTTGTATTACTTTACAGAGTTTTTTTTTTTTTTTTTTTTTTTTTTTTTTTCTTTTTAGATCTGTGAGTCTTAAGAACCTTTTCTTACCCATCACCAAAAAAAAAAAAAGACCTCACTTTATTTTATAGAGTTGATTAATGTATTCTTTCCCTATTTTATTGGATTTTTATATAAGAAACTAAAAGTTGTTACATTAATATGATGCTAGTTTGGACAGTAGGATTTGAACAAACATCCTATGGTGGACAGTGGTTATGGTGCCAAGTGTTGTGCTACAACAATGTTTGTTTCTTTAAGAGAGTTATTCGTAAACTTGCATATTCAATTATGGGAGCAGCAACACACATGCATTATTCAAATTTGAGAGATTGAGTTTATTTATGTTTTTTTAGGAAATGTTGTACATGGATGTTTTAGATACATTTACAAGGATAATCATTTTTTTAATTGTAAACATTTGGTTACATAGTTTATATATTATGGATTGAAATAAAAACACTCTTGATATGTATTTAAAGTTTTGTAAGTATATTTAGTCTTATAAGGAACATGGGGAAAAGAACAAAAACATATGGGAAAAAAGCGGTAAAAAAAAAATCAATGTTTTTTAGAGGCATTAATCAATTGCCCCTAAAAGATAAGGGAAAAAACTTTAAAGGTAGTAGTAAAGTGCCTCTAATATTAACGAGCAAAAGCATCAAAGGCGGTAGTAAAATGCCTCCAATATTAACATGAACTGCTTCAAAAAGATTTCTTTTTGGTTATTAAATTTAGTATTAGCAACGGAAGGAAAAACGTTTAGAGGCGTTTCACAAATGCCACAACAAACCGCCTTTAAATGGCGGTAGTAAAATGCCTCCAATATTAACATGAACCGCTTCAAAAAGATTTCACAAATGCCACAACAAACCGCCTTTAAATGACTCAAAATAGAGTCCTTTCTTACAATGCCTCTAAAGGCCCCTACTCATTTGTGACACGTTATTTAGAGATGTTTATGCGGCATTAGTAGAAAACACGCCTAAAGTTTAGAGGCAATTGTATAAGATTTAGAGGTTTTTCATGAATGCCCCTAATGTTAGATTTTATTGTAGTGGTACATCGCACCTATAGATTCATGTAAAGAAGGTATCTGGTTGAAGAGGTTGCTTGATGAACTAAGAATCAAACAAAATGTAATAATTATTTATTGTGTCCGTCAGAGTGCATTACGTTTGTCTTTAAATCCAATGTTTCATTCTTAAATTAAACACATTGATATAAGATATTATTTTGTTTGAGATGTGGTGGAAGATGGAGTAATCTCTCTACAAAAGATTCACACCAATGACAACATTGCAGTCATTTTGATGAAACCTGTTACGAAGGAAAAATTCATATGGTGTAGAACTTCTTTTGGATTTATGTTTACTTGATTGAAAGTGACGTTTGAACAATTCGGAATTGTGAAGGTTATTTTCAAAATTATTCTTTAAGTGTGAGAATGTGAAATTGAATTTACAATTAAAAAGTCAAATGCATTAACTACCCCCATCATCATTATATTGTTGGTATAAATGAATGGATAGACAATTCCCATTACGGCTTCTCATTGTAGATTGTAGCAAATGAATGAAGAAGAAAAATTGAGAGAAGGGGTCAGCCATGGTCGGCACAGCCCATACCTATCGCGCCTATTTTTGAAGAAAATGGGAAAAGACGAGACCAGTACAGAACCATGCACGAGGTATCCCATCCCACTCAATTCATCTATAAATAGGGATGAAGGGAGAGAAGTTGCTAACAGAAGAGTGACCGAGAACTAAAGATTTCAGGGATTCATTGAGTGATGTTCTTAAGTTGGGTTGGGTTGGGTTATGTTTTTAACTTTAGGAATTCTTAATGTGTATTGCTCTCTATAATTGTTTCCTTTTGGGGAGATTGTGAAGGTGATACTACGAGTGAGATTTGTTGTTCAGTGGATTCTACGTACAATATTGTGGGTGTGGTTTGAGAGTTGTACATTTCCTCGAATTGTAAAATGAGTTCTGTGAGATTGCACAGTAGACATAGACCATCGCAACGAACCATGTAAATCCTATGTCTTCGAATCTTTTACTTTTCCATGTTTATTTTAATAATACACTTTAAATTCATAGGTACCAATTAGTACGGGACGAATTTCCACTACATTCTCCCCCCCCCCCCCCTTTAATTTTATGCTTCTATCTTCTTCTGTTCTCTTCTATTCTTACACTCTTAAAACCAACTCAATTAGCTAACACAATTGCAATTGATGAAGCAAACTTTTAATTATTAAGATGTATTTTTCAACGTCAATATCATAACAAAACAGTCAGTTTACACCTACACACAATCTTCACATAGAGAGAGACGAGAGAAGATTCCTCCTTAATCCCCTTTATTCTGCATACACTCATACATAATATTAGATTAGAGAGAGAGGCAAATGACCAAAACACCCCTCTGCTCTATTTCCTACATAGAAGACACATGAAGCTTCATATCATCTATATTTCTTAGGAAGCCTTTCAACCACTTAGCTGATTCCTTTGGTATCCGCCTCTGGCTACGCGGCTGCATCTCAAAATCAACGTAGTAAATTCCAAATGGGGTTGCGTAACCATAGTTCCACTCAAAGTTGTCAAGCAAAGACCATACGAAGTATCCTTTTACATTTACGCCCTCTCTGTAAAACAACCAAATAACGAGGATTAAATTTTGGTTAATCTTAATAATAATTAATTATTGCACCATGAAAAACTACTTAGAGAGAATTCTTAACAATCGTATCTGACCCATAAGTAAAAGTAGCTCAGATAGGTCTTTTGGGTGGAAGGACTTTTCTGTGTTGTTTTGTTTTGGCATTTTTATGATATTTTTTTTTCTAACACCACTCTTTCCCCTAAACCAAAAAGAGTAGAGATTTTTGGATATTATATAGGCATTTGGGGGATTGCTTTAGATACTTACCTCATGACTCTGTGAAGGTAATATAGATGAGTTTTGAGGAATTCCACTCTGTCGGTGTCATTGAGGGACTTCGATACTGGGGCTTTCTCCTGGGAAACTCCTGCATGGGTAGCCAAAATTAAGAAATTAACTTCATTGAAAATTGATTTTGAAATGAAATTTAAAACTTCCTATGTTAATGTTGCTAGCTTTCCCATCCCACTGATGGCTTTACTGTAGTTGGTAGGATTCTCTTGATTTTTGTTGGTGCATCGGTTTCAGTCTAGCTTGTATTCTTTTTAATCTTTTTTCCTTTAATATAAATGATCTTTTAACAAAAAAAAATAAAGATGGATCTTTAATTAGTCTTACCATTCTCGGTGAGGTAAATAAGAGGATTGTTGTATTTCCCATATATGTAACTCAAAACGTGTCCAATGCCCATTGGATATGCATAGACCCATGGTGAAGCAGTCTGCAAAAAAAAATAATAATAATAATAAATCAAATGCAACATCACTATTATTAATTTGATTACTATGCCACATGAGAAAAGTTAGGGCTCCCCAGAATGGCATTTTCCATACAAAAATGTGGAAACTACATCAATAGGGAGGGCTAAGTGGAGTGCCTCCCCCACATAGGAGCAAGGGCCAATGAAATGAAATTTTTACCTATCTGACCCATGTCAAATGTGGTGGAGATTTCACTTCATTGGCCTTAACCATTTGGGGTGGTACCCTACATGAGTAGAGAATCCGGATTCAACAAATGGGACCAACCATGACTGTTCACCACTATAATATGAACCGTCCATGTCAAGTCCTCCCCACCATTGGTTGGGTGATTGAAGAGGATTTGGATTTGATTGTTTTCATCACTTAAAATAACACAGGGTTAGGTAAATTGGTAATTAAAGCTCATACCGGTGTACCAATTGCAGTGCCATTTCGAACACCTGTGGCATTGAATTAACAAGAGTAGGAGTTATAAGTCTATGATTAAACTCCATTAATATTAGGGTTCCATGCTTGGATGTATGGATTTCAACTGCATACCGGTGGTGTTGACGCAACCATCAGTTTGATAGCTTAGATACTTGGGGTCGGCTGGAGGAACATTGAAAGCATAAGCTGTAGTGTAGTAATTTAATCCCAGGAAGTCAAAAGACCCTTTTAACATCTTTGATTCTGTTGCAGTAAATTTCGGCAGCCGTTCACCCACAAGTGTTTTCATAATTTCTGGATAATCGCCATTGGTTATTGGGTCCATATACCTTCACAATAACAAATTAAAAAATAAAAATAAAAACTAAATAGAGAGAGATCTCACTGTTAAACTGTAAACGGAGGAGACTTACCATCCAAACGTGAAATCAGCAGATCGTTGGGAGGCATTAATATCTTCCAAGTGTGAGGAGTAAGGCAACGGCCAGATAAATTCTATGGCTATTCCAATCGTGCCGTTTTGAGATTCCTGCAAGTTCAAACTGTTAGGTGGAAGGACTCCCAGGTGTATAATGGGGGTTATAGGTTTGTTAGTGGCCGATGTGGGACTAATCTCTCAACGGTAACTAATCAATAGTTTTATAGCCAGTCATGCATGCACGCACCTTATATTTTCGCCTATACAGATCAACTCCTGCTGCATGAGCAAGGAGTATATTATGGCCCACAATATATGGCTCCGTCGATGAATCCCCTTCACTGCAACCAAGCCAAGTCGAACATCGGGCTGGCGCATAGGTTCCATCACCATATCCATACATCACATAGGAAAATGGCTCGTTTATGGTCATCCAGTTCTTCACTCGGTCACCAAAGTACTGAAAGCACACATCTGCAAAGTCTCGAAAATCGTTCCTGCATGTATACAAATGAGATGATCAAAAATAGACTTTGGAAGCGTAGCTCTTGCACCTTGACATATGATGGTGCGGAATGACAACCTCATACCCATGAGAGAGAGAGAGAGAGAAACCAACCGACCCCTGTTATGCTTTCTCTTGAGCTCCCATTAGCCTCTTCCCCCAATTCCCTAATTATGTAGGGGGAAAAGTTTCTAAGTCGGTGGCCTAGGCCACAACAACACTCTCTCTCTCTTTCCTCCCCTCCCTGTACTATTTATGAACCGTCTCTCACCCTCCCATGGCTCCCCACTTTGTCAGCTCAGAACATTCACCCCCATTTATATATGTTTCAATAAAAGTTTTTTGGATGGTTCACTTTATGGATTATCTATGCGCCAAATTTCATACCCAAATTCAATCAAATACACTCCCATGTATGTGAAGTTGTCCCCGTATTTTCAGCTAACTATGTATTTGCATGGACCCACTTGTAGGCCCTCTTTTTTCAAGGCTTTATTTTTCCACTTGGTGAACTCTTTTTGTTCTTTTACCCAAAAAAGAAAAAGAAAAAGAAAAAGAACTCCTTTTGTGCTGAAATTTGATTTATAGGCAAGGGATCTCAAGGTCTACCCCCATCAACAAAATTTGAAACCCCATCCGTACTGCCTAGCAAATAAAGGGCTCAAGTTCCTTACACGATTCTAGAGTTTAAGAAACTCCCATAAGCATCTTCAAGGGCTTGGGGAGTATCCCAGTGAAATAAAGTTGCGAAAGGCTCAAGACCTGCAGACGATGGATAACCAATATATAAGAAAAATGCAAAGAGAAGAGAAGAGACGAGAGAGAGAGAGAGAACCATTTCTCATAAGCTCATCAATAAGGTCACTGTAAAATTTGATGCCTTTAGCGTTTATTCCCCCGCTTAGTGTGCCATCTGAAAATTAAAAAATTTCAAGGGAAACCAAAGTAAATATTGAATTATTTTACACAAAGAAAACAAAAAACTTTGAGAACATCTTGTGCAGATTTTTTGGCAAGGTTGAGTTGTATTTTTTTTTCCGCTAAAGATCATTTCTTTTAAAGAATGAAAGAAAATAAAATATAAAGAAAAAAAAAACTCCAGAAGACAAAAAAAAGACATCTACAATCTAACCAAGAAGGCCCTGACACCTTTGGCAATGCCATCAATGATAGGGACTAACAGGTTACTCACAAAGAAATGGCATCTCGGTCTTCGTTGAGTAGGGCAAGGTTGAGTTATAGTTCCAAGACCATATGGAATTACAAAATAGTTTAATCTAGTTCTAGTTTAGTCGGTTTTCACCAAAAGAAAAGGGAATTTATTTGATTCGATAGCTTGATATATATTTATATACATATACTTCGAATAAAAAAAATGGTTGCAACACAAGGAGTTCCCAGGAGGTCATCCATTCTAGTACTACTCTCATCCAAGAACAGTAAATTGTGGAGTTTTATTCTTTGGCTCCAAAACATATAAAAGGTTAGACTGAATTGATTTCATCTAATCAAGGAACACTATTCTTCTTTCATAATTTTGTCATCTTTATATTGAAGGACTAGTTGATCCTTTAAAATTCAAATGATCATCTCACTTACTAGGTAATATTCTAGACCACGAGATTGAGAACCTGAAAGCGGTCATCCCCATATCCTTCATTGTGCGGACATCCTCCTGTTAGCATTGGATACACTATCTCCATAAGAAAATGTACAAAAGGAAGAAGGAAATATTTTTTTTCACAATTAAATATTCAAATAATAATTTTTACAATTTTGTAAAGGTCAAAAAAAATATATATATTTGAAAAAAAATACCGAGGTACAAAGTATTTACATTTTTTGGTAGAAAATAATTGGACAAACAAGTCTATATATATTTTTCCCTTTTTTTTTTTCGGTGCGTCTGTTTGTAACTACGAAGGTTACAAACAGACTTTTTAACTAGATTATAATACCCCTCAGTATAGTTCCACTTTTTATATATATAGGTCAATGACGTAGTTTACGCACAAGAGAACTAAAATGGTTTTAAGTGATTAAGATTCGCCAGATTAAAGGATAAAAAGGGAATTACACACTCCAATCAAATCAAACTGGGGAAGACGAACGAGGAAGACGGAGAGGAAAGCAAGACAAAAAAGAGAAGGGAACCAGGAAGACGGAAAAGAAAACACAGAAAGAAGAAACAAAAACGGAGAAGGATCTTTTCGTTCAAACAAAAGTAGCCCTTTTTCCCAGTACGAGCGCTAAAGGTTTTCATCGGAAAATCTTTGTTCGTGCTTACCTATTGTGAGTTGTGACCTTTCCAGAGTGAAAACGCAGCAGTGAATAGATCATAGGTTGCAAATCTTTGTTCGTGAAGTTTTTTTTTTTTTTGGAGGGGGAGGTAAACCTCAAATCCCCGTGGAATTCTCTCTTTTCTTTCTTATTTGTCCTCCTCAATAACCACTAGAAATAGCCAATCGAGTGTCCGCTTTGGGGTTTTTTTTCCCTTTCTTTTTCAGTTGTTTTAATCATTTGGAGATATGATGGAAAATTAAAGAAGAATTTTCATGTGGGTTTGGATGATGATTAAATCAGAAAACTCACAGAAGACAAGACGAAGAAGATAGACTGTAAGTAGACATAAAAACAGGGGTCAGAGTCTTGAGGGCCATGGATGATTCATCCTCAGTTCTACTTCCTTTTCCAGTCTTCTCTTGGCCTGGGTTATGCGCCCTTTCTTCTCTTATGAAAAATGCAGTTTTGGGTTTTTCGTCGACTCTGAACATTGAAATGAGGGGGGAGGGCTTCAAACAGAGTGTGTGAGAGAGAGAGAGAGAGAGAGAATCATGGCAATGCTTTTCCTGGTTCCAGTCAATTTCGGCAGTTTGCAGCCAGTAACAAGGGAAAACTAGCTATTGTAACAGAACCGGCCAATCCCGACCATTTAATGGAAGGTTTCTCCGATTGCCGGCCTATTCCGGCCATTTCTAGCATCTTCCTCCATTACAGACTTGCAGTTACAGGCCACTCTCTACAGTCTACATCATATGGCAATAAAAGTACGTCAATACCCATACGGTTGGAATTTTAACTTTTTCTTCTACCCTACCGTACAAGTGAAATGGCAGTTTAATCCCTGATGCAAGTAAGAGTTGGTTTTTGATATTGGACATAAAAATGAGGTTACAATTTATGTTGTAAGCACCTTGGTTACAAACAGCTTTACTCTTTTTTAAATACCAATCTAAGGTTTAGTAAATTTCAAAATTGAACTTGAAAATTTTATGATAGATATTATACACACAACAGCACTGTTCAGGATTCAAAATTCAAAACAGTTTTTTTTTTTTTTTGGGCTAAACACCGAAAATTCGTACCAGCTAATAAGTAACTAAAACTAATAAGTAAATACCGAAAATTCAAAACAACTAATAAGTAACTAAAACTAAAGGGCTGATGTTCTCTGTGCCGTAGCGCAACCTACGCCCAAACACATGGGTTGGATATTTCTCCTATTCAGGGGGCAGGGTGGTCATTTTGCCCACCCTCATATATCTTGGTGCAGCCTGCGCCCCCGGCACAGAAAACATTTGGCCAAAACTAAAATTCAAGCATAAGACTATAAAAACGACAATTGAGAATAAAACAAAGTAAGATCCAGTGTTACAATACCCGATAGAGGTGATAGAAATCCACCGTAACATCTGCATTCGACTTATCTGCTATGGCATCTGTTCATATAAACCACCACACAATTCCATGATGGGCAAATTTTATAAATTAAATGCTAAAGATTTATAAATCTAAATGGTTAATATATATTTCGAAACAAAGTTTTCCTCCACTCATAGAGGATGGTTCACCCACCATCCTAGGGTTCACAAACCCCTCCTAAGATTTTAGTATATTTCAAAATACCTCTCAATATCCATTCCCCCTTCTCCCGCCCGTAAGTGGAGGGAAACTCGGTCTAATCATTTGCATGGATGTTCTACTAAAAAGAGATCGATTCAACCAAGTGGTAAGATAAGGCATTAATGGATTTGGCTCCTGTCCTGCAGTGGCGGAAGTTGGAGCATCCAACACCCCTCTGAGATCCCTCCACCTGGCATTCAATGAATTGAACGACAAATATTTTATATACTATATTTTAATCCCATTTGACTCTCAACCGACCAGATTGAATAAACCCGATCCGATGAAAACCCTTGTTCCTTTTTCATTCCCCCCCCCCCCCCCTTCTGGCTTTCTACATTTTCTGCTCTTGAATGGGTTTGGCTCTAAGGATATCAACTTCATCTTGCCATTTTGAACGGCTGCGACGAATGATGTATATAGAGCCATGGATTAAACATTAGCATTACCTTCAATTAAAATTTCAAGGTGGTTCGAGGAAGAAGATAATAAGACGGTTTGCAAACTGTTCTTGGGTATCTATTCTTGAAATCTAGAGAGAAATATTCAGACCCGATTAAATGTTCAGGTCACCTTCGATTACAACAAAATTCCTTGGATGGGAACTAGTGATTCTGAAGCTACTTCATTGCCGTCGTCCTGAACAACAAAGATCATTATGATTCTTATTTTGTTTTTTTGGGTAAATTACACCTCAGGTGTCTTCATAAAAATTGTTTTAGGTATCCAATTTTTGAAAACTGATGTTTGGGATACCTCTTTCTCTAAAATGCTCTAAATTTCTGAATTTATCCCTCCCACATAGGGATGTAAATGAATAGTCAAAATCCGTTTCCGTATTTGTATCCATATCCGTTTAGAACTATCCGAATCCATCCGAAAACTAAACGAATACAGATACGAATAGACTATAGTTATCCAAAAAGCTATAATTACATGTAAATGGATAAAATATCCAATCCGGATCGGTCCGAAAGCTAATTGAATGCGGATGCAAATATAGTACTATCCGAGCCGAATCCTTACTCCCCCAAACCCACCCCTTCACCTCCACCTCCACCTCCACCTCCCAACCACTGCCGCCCTGACCATCGCCTCAACCCCTGCAACCTCGACCCCCTGCGCCGCGCCGCGCCGCGCCGCCCCTGCCCTGCCCTGCCCTGCCCTGAGAGAAGCAGCCATGGAAGCAGGGGAAAAGCCTAAGAAGAAGAAGGGGAGCTAGATGCTCTCTTCAAATTCCCGTTTTGAGTCTCTCCATGTATCTACGCATATTTATTTCTCAAGGTTTTTCCACTCTGAGGAACAGGAAGAAGATGAGGAGGTTGGCTGAGAGGTGTGACTGACAGCGAAGCTTCAGACATAGTAGACCCTGAAAAAGTTCTTGAGACAAAGCTGCGTGGAGTGACCGACGGCGAGGCTTCAGAAATAGTGGACCTTGACAAAGCTCTCGCCGCACCCTCTTCTACTGGATTTGAATCTTGTGCAGCTGTGGCGGGACTCTTATCCTTTTCCCCTTCTACTACTTCCAGTATTATTTCGAAACTGATTTCCCATTTAATTGCAGCTATTGTAACCCTCCGAAGCCACAATCCATCAATAGGAAGGAACAAGAGGATAAGAGTCCTATCGAATAGGTTTGTTTCATTTGGGTCTCTCTCTCTCTCTCTGCTTGAAATATCCGATAACGTGTGATACCTGGAACTTACGCCGTTCGTTCGTTCGTTCGTTCGTCGCCGGGAAGATGGAGGAGGAACGAGGGTTTTCATCGGGTCAGGTTTACTCAATCTGATCGGGTGAGTGAGCCAAACGGACTTAAAATAGAGTATATGAAATATTTACCATTGGATTCGTTGAATGCCTGGTGGAGTGGAGCGATCTCAGAGCGAAAAAGATCTTGTGCCGGGCAGCCGGGCTGCATGTGCAGCGTCAGGTTCAAGGTGGTGCGTTTTGACCGCCTTACCCTTGCTCGGAGAAAGCGCTTGGGCAAAATAAGGCGATCAAAACGCACCCCCTTGCACCCCTTAAGTTTGGCGCTGCACTTGCAGCCCGGCTACTCATAGGGGGTGCTGAACGCTCCAACTCCCCCACTGCAGGCACAGGAGCCAAATCCGGCATTAATTTTGATTTAGCTAGGCTGCCCGTTGTCCTAGCTTTAGGTAGAGAAGAGCTTTCTTGTGGTAGATGCTTTTGCTTATCCTCTTTGAGTGAAAGAGAGACCTGGATGTTCATGAGTTAAAGTGTCCCAGATGCTTGGGCCTCTACCATCTTCATTCCATGCACCTTCATACTGAAACACACACACATACACATACACAAACATGTTTATCAGAAGAGAAAATTAATTAGTAGATATCTAATAAGAACATCATTAACGACAATGGCCGGAAATGATAAAAATTACTACCTGGAAGGCAGATGATGCGGCACCGAACTGAAAATCCGATGGGAAATCATGCCTATTGATGTAATTGGCATCATCGAATAGTAATGCATTCATGGAAAGAGAGTAGTTGAAAATAAGGAGTAGGAAGACATTAATCAGAACAAAGTAAAGAGGAGAGCCGCCTAGAAATACCATTGTTGATCTTATGAGTTTTCAAGATTCCTCCTTGACTCCACTTATATAGAGTCCTAGATATGATGTGAAGTTCATACCCCCCACAAGGATGGCATCTGTTAAAGAACCACTGAAGAAGAGAATAGATTCCTTATCAAAAAATAAAAACAGAAGAGAATAGATGAGAGAAAGTGATAGGATTTTGGGGGAAACGAGAAATACAAATATTATCATGGCTTATTTAGCCTTTACAGATCACCATCTTTCCGTATCAAAATAGCTGGCACATGGACCACACAAAAAACAAAACATAATAAATAGCTGACACCAAATCCCCCAAATCTTAATAGAAATTAAACGAAATTATTTAATTTGTTTGGACGTGTCCTCAATGGTTCGTAAGCTCTCGGATCGAATTGGTCGATATCGATTGGATCGGATTAATATCGGCTGAGATCGATCCCAAGATCAGGCCGATCTCTTGAAATGATACCTGAATCAAGATTCTCGTTTAAATCGATCGATCCAATCCGAGAACTTCATAATATATATATACGAGAACTTCAAAATATATATTAAAAAGTATATAACGATATTTAATTCTGAAGGTCTGATTCCTATCAGTAGTTAGTGCTCCAGTGGTCACTTCAAGACTATGACTAATATTATATTATTTTATACTTAATCATGTCAACGTCACAGTTTAATATCTACCATAATGTATTATATTTATCATTTTTTAAATAAGATATTATATTTATCATGTCAGGTGTCAACGTCACTTCAACCGTCTGTAGTTCGAAAAAATTACACCTACTCCCTCCCTCTAGGGAGGTGGATGTAATTTTTTCACGGAGGAAAACATAAATTATTTTATTTTATTTGATTTTTTAAAGTGTTTTTTTTATTTTTATATATTATTTTGATTGATACTTATCGATACCAGTCCAAAGAATATCGGCCGGTCCAATCCGATAGCACAACATCTATTGATCTTGACCGATACAGGAGCTGATCCATAAAAAAACGATTTTGAGTGCTTTTGACCAATCCAGGCCGATTTTGACCGATCCGAAAAGGTTTTGGCCATGATCGCTACTGAGATTGATACATAGATTTTGAACCTTGGTCCTCATTCTATTACTCCTGCATAGTGGAATACCAGTGGTGTCCCCACTTGCAACCTATCAACGGAATTAGAATCCACCTTAACGCCTCTCTCGATCCTCCTTCCTTCACTGATTTACTAGGCCTGCTCCAAAGTCATGAAGTCTTAACTTCCTTCACCAAGCTCCCTATCTACCGAGGTCCTTTCTCTCATTATTGGCAACGACACCAACAAAGCTCTCTAGGATGCGCTTCACATCACCTATGGCTCCATCTCTACCACTCACATTGTGTCTCTCAATTTGGCTCTCAATGAGCTTATTCAAAAGCCTGACGCATTCGTGGCTTTATTTCTTCAACAAGCTCATTCCATCGCCGATGAACTTCAAGCTGCCGGCAAGACTATCATACCTGAGGACTTCAAAGTCCATATATACCCCTGGTCTTCTCCCTGAATTGAAGACTTTCGTCCCTTCTGTACTTACTCAAAATCCAACCCCATCCATCTGATCAAACCATCTCCACTCACAGGTACCCCCGTGGTCATGGTGGCCATGGCCGTGGTCGCTGTTCCCAGAGCAACAACCAATGGTGCACCATCTGTCCCCCACCACCACCCACCGTTCCTACACCACAGCTACCCAACCCGCAACCTATAACACTCAACCCCCTCTTCTTCCCCCACCTCCCCCCTCCAGGCTTTGACCTGGTATCCCGACACCGGTGCCACCCACCATGTTACCCCTGACGTTGGCTCTCTTTCTACATACGGTGACTACTCCGATAACGATCAACTCCATGTTGGCAACGGTAAGGGTTTACCTATTATACACATTGGTGATGCATCCCTTCCATCCCTCCACTCTGATTTTTTTTTCGTCGTTCTAATATTTTACATGCACCTACCATTACCAAACCTCTACTTTTTGTTCAAAAATTTGCACAAGACAATAATGTATTTTTTGAATTTCACTCCTCTTTTTTTCTTGTCAAGGATTCCAAAACCAAGGCGGTGCTCCTTTTCGGACCGAATAACAATGGCTTATACACTCTTTCGTCCACTCCCATCACTCCTTCTGCAAGTCTCTCTGAAAGAACGTCCATTGATAGCTGGCATCATCGTTTAGGTCATCCACATGAGAGTCTTCTTCGTCATATGTCATGTGTTAATAATTTACCGTGTCAATCCACACGGCTAAGTCAAGTTTGTTCTGCTTGTCAATTAGGCAAGTCTGATCGTTTATCATTGGGGAAAACTATTTCTCGTAGTTTATTTCCTTTGGACCTTATTTTCAGTGATGTTTGGGGGCCCTCTCCCACCCCCTCCATACATGGCCATAAATATTTTGTAATTTTCATGGATGATCATAGTAAATATATTTGGTTTTATCCCTTGTCTTTTAAATCTGATGTTTCCAATATTTTTCGTCAATTCCAATCTCTAGTGGAACGTCAATTTACTCGTGAAATCAAAGCTATTCAAACTGAATGGGGTGGTGAGTATCGTACTCTTCCCAATATTTTTCCTTAGTTGGGATTTCTCTGAGGGTGTCTTGTCCTTACACTCATAAACAACATGGTTTAGTAGAGCGATGACATCGCCACATTGTTGACACGGGTCTCTCTCTGCTAGCCCACAGTTCCAACCCCTGTCATTACTGGCATTTTGCTTTTAAGACTGTTGTCTATCTCAACAATAGAATGCCCTCTAGAGTTACTCATAATTTATGTCCCTTTCAGCTAGTCCACCATAAGCCATCGGACTATTCGTTCCTTCGTATTTTTGGGTGTCGATGCTTCCCGTATCTGCGCCCCTACAACACCAATAAAATGGATTTTCGTTCTACCCCTTGTGTCTTTTTGGGTTCTCATACTGGGTACCGCTGCCTTGACTTAGTCACCAACAAAATTAACATTTATCGCCATGTTCAGTGTGATGAAACCATGTTTACTTTTACTACACCACCATCCTCTTCCTCCCCCCAATCTACCACTCCATGGGCTATTGCCCCTATTCACCTCCCTCATCTCTCAGCACTTCCCCCTCCCTTATCGTTGTCACCCTCACCTTACCAACCATCACCACCCCTCACCCCTATACCCTCTACCCCATCCATTCCTCCTCCCTCCCCTAATACCCTTTACCGATCTCCCCCTACCACACCCGAACCTCCCCCTTCCCGAACCCGAACTCTCATTGACATATACAATAACGCCCCTCCTTCCACCTGCACCGTGCCTACCCCTCATCCCATGTAACTCTGCACCCGCCGACATCCACAGGCTCACACCACCACGACTACTGACATTCTTGAACCAACTTGTTTTACACAGGCTAACAAAGTGCAGGAATGGGGACAGCTATGTCTGAGGAATTTAATGCCTTACTTCGTAATGGCACTTGATCTCTCGTGCCCTGCCAACCTACCATGAACTTGGTTGGTTGCAGATGGAATTATCAGATTAAACAGAAAACGGACGGTTCTCTAGAATGGTATAAGGCCCGTCTTGTGACCAAAGGTTTTATCAACAATAGGGAGTTGACTATACCAAGACATTCAGTCCTATGGTCACGACCACTACTATTCGAACTATTTTGGCTCTTGCAATAAGTCATGGTTGGCCCATCCGGTTACTCGATGTTCACAATGCATTCCTCCACGGGAACCTCACTGAAGAGGTATTTATGGTTCAGCCCCCAGACTTTGAAGATTCCACCCACCCAAACCATGTTTGTCGTTTACACAAGTCTCTTTATGGTCTCAAACAGGCCCCACGAGCTTGGTTCCATAGGCTCTCTCAGTTTCTAGTTCAGGTTGGGTTTCAGGCATCCAAGACTGATCCATCTCTTTTTATTTGTCGGTCTGGTAATCATAGTCTCTATGTTCTGGTTTTGTTGATGACATTTTGGTTACCAGCTCTAACACTACTCAAGTCAACAAGCTTCTCCATCGACTAGCCCTTGAGTTCTCCACCAAAAACCTTGGGCCCCTGCATTTTTTCCTTGGCATTAAAGCAATCACAAGGTCTTATGCTAACTCAATCTCACTATATTGGGGATCTTCTATCCCGCACTGGAATGGCTAACTGCAAACTGGTCCAAACCCTATGGTTTCCATGCTAAAACCATCTCTCATAGGGGGTGCACCTTTTTCGGATCCTACTCAGTACCGCTCCGTAGTTGGGGCTTTACAATATGTTACTCTCCCAAGACCAGGTGTTGCCTTTGTTGTCAATCGTGCTTGCCAACATATGCACTCTCCAACTAAAGAGCATTGGACCATGGTCAATTGGAATCTCTATTATCTTAAGAGCACTATCAGTCACGGTCTTCTCCTGAATCGCAACTCTAACACCACTCTTCAGGCCTTCACTGATCCAGATTGGGCCGGTAGTGGTGAGGATCGAAAGTCTACTGGGGGCTATGCTATTTTTATTGGAAATAACCTAATCCCTTGGTCTTCTCGCAAGCAAAAGGCAGTCACCCGTTCCTCTACTGAATCCGAATATAAGGCTCTAGCATATACCATCGTAGAACTTATCTGGCTAGAGTCCCTCTTTGATGAACTTGGCATGCCACTACGATCTCCTCCTATTTTATGGTGTGACAACATTGGTGCCACTTACTTGTCTGCCAATCCCGTATTCTATGCCCACACAAAGTATGTAGAAATTGATTTTCACTTCGTTCGTGATAGGGTTGCAAAGTGCAAACTCAATGTCCAGTTCATCTCCACCAATGATCAAATTACTGACATTCTCACTATGGCTTTACTAACAGCCTGCTATCAATTCATGCATGACAAGCTAAAGCTTTGATGCCCCGACCCTTCACCTTGAGGGGGTGTAACAACAGAATTAGAATCCATGTCCAATTCTGATTCCCTTTTGCACTTAAACTCTAGATCTCCTTTTGTATTTGAACTTCCTTATGTAATCTAGTTGTTAACATATGTGACGAGTTTGAATCACATATGATAACAGCCACTGTTGGCCGAGCCTATGACGTGCCTATATATTGTAACTTCTATAAACTAATCAATTTAATACGAAATAGTGATATTTCACTCTAATACCACCTCGGCCTTGCCTTGTTCAACATCTGGCTTTGTATCAGAAAGAAAGAGACAAACAATGCACTGGCTTGCAGCTTCCGCTTGAAGAGCAGGCACCAGGGGAGGTCAATGGATCGACTTTGTATATTGTGTGTCCCCCCCTCTCCCTATCATTCTCCCCTACACTTCTAGTGTGTGTGAGTAAAAGTCGGATTTTTTTCCTCTACGGTTCTGACACCCTACGGTTCCTACGATTCCCTAGCCGATGTAAGACACGTGGCTTGTGATCATCCAATGATTAAGTTTGAAAAAACTTTTCTAGTTCCCCAAAAATCTCATTACCTCTCTCTCTCTCTCTCTCTCTCTCTCCCCAATCCTCTCGAAAACGAAGAACTTCCATCATCTCTCATTCTTCACTCCTTCGGCAGAGAGAAACCTCCGGTGTTGGTGAGTTAACTTTGCTTGCAATGTAACGGTTTTGTTACAGAGAAGTGGAGGATAATGGAAGATGGGGTTGCAGAAGGGGAAAGGAAAGTAGATAAAGCTGCTTCGAGGGCAACGAGCTCCTAGAAACAAAGATAGAGATAGAGATTTTGATTAATTCCTTCATACCCAATGAATACAGTGAGATCCCCTTTTATAGGGCAATACAATTCAATCCTCTTTAACAAACGATCTAACTAATAATCCTAACTAATTAACTAATAACCTAACCAATAATCCTAACTAATTATCCTGTCCTACCCCTTGATTCCCATTCATAACATGCAACCTCCAGTGAAGGCGGTGAAATGTGAGTCCCAGGTGGCGAAGTGCGAGTATCGGTGAAACGCTTACCCTAACTTGAGGAAGAAAGACTGCAGATCTTGGTTCTTTAAGGTATCTTATTATGGCTTTATTTGCTAGAAGAAGAGTTTATCTTCTTCAACCTCACGATTGTAATGGGGAGGCCAAAGAACTGAACTTGATTTAGGCGGGAGATCTCTCCCATTTGCAAGAAGAAGAGTTTATCTTCTTCAACCCAGCCCTCTTGAATGCAACTAATAACAGACCAAATAATTTGATACAAAAATAAAAGCAAACCTCTAAAACTAAACCAGACAGTAGGTACAGGTTTGGATTTAGTTTCAGGTCTTTAACTCCAAGCAGAGAGGGATTTCGGGAATGACGACTTAAGGTTAGATACTTGTTCCCAAACCTTGAGTTTGAAAGAAGATTCAAGGTTTTCTTAAGATACCTTGATTCTTTAAGGGTTCTTAGAGCTCATTCACTAATACACTATTTCAAGAAGCTTATAAGTTTTGAGATCAAATAGTGAACCAAATTTGGATGCAGAACATATTAAAAAGGTAAGAACCAACTTATGGATACTTGAATTGCTCTGTTCATGGATGGTTTTCACCTAGAGACAGGTCCCCACTATCATAGTACAACGAAAAATAAATCCCAAGTACTTCAATCCACTCCCAATTCACAACCATCTCTCTCCAATTTGGGGTATTTTCAAGGTTATCTGCTCCTGTAACATCAAAGCCTGCCCTACTTTATATTCTTTTTCACAACCATAGACAATGATGCTTCCACTATCCAAACAATATGGATTCCCTTTTCAAATTTCTTCATAAATCATAAATTGTTTTTGCACTAATTAACATTAATTATCCTCCATTAGATAATGATCATATCCATTGGTGAGATTGTTAACTAGTTTAATTGCTTTTACATCTATGGTATTGTGTTAATTCCTCCATAAGTTAATGGAATAACTAGTGCTAGTGGCTGGTGGGAATGTATTCAATATTTGATCCTGTTCTAGTATCTTTTTTGAAATTGAATTTGAGATGTGGCTTAAATTCAAGCAACGCATTATAATTAGCTTGATATTGGTTCAGGTGGAAACTACATTTAATGGTGTTATGGAAGAATTGAAAATTTTAACAACTCGTGATGGAGAAAGTACAGCTGAGATTGTTTGAGTGCTTGGTATGTTAAAAACTTGTGGGTTATCATTTTATTTTTCTTTCTATTGCTTCATTTCCATATAGCCATGGTTAATAGAAAATAATTAGATGTGCATGTTATAGGTGGTCCAGCTGTTGGAGACATAAGGTCGAAGATGTTGAGATTTATGTGTTTGTAGCCATAGGGTGATAACCATGGTGGAGACAGAGCAGGACAGTCAGCTCAGTTTATGGAGACTAGGACCCTCTGAGCATCAACGATGTGGATAGAGAGCTGCTCTGAAGGGGGTTGTGAAGTCAGAACAAAGGTTGCAGGTTGGAAAGGAAAACTTCTGTCTGTAGGAAGCAAAGTTACTCTTCTTAAGCATGTGCTTGCCTCAATGCCTATACATATTATTGTTACTTTGGATTTGCCAAAAGCGGTTGTGAGCAAATTTTATGGTATTTGTGTTGATTTCCTCTGGGGAAGTTCGGAATGGGGCACACGTCGTCATTGGGTGAGTTGGAGAAAGGTGTGTAGACCTTTGAAGGAAGGGGGTCTGGGTATTAGGTTGTTGGAAGATGTTGGCATCTCTTTGAGACTAAAGGGCTTATGGTGTATGTAAGTATCATGGTCCTCAGGATGAAGGTTCCTCAGCCTCTTGGCGACAATGATTGTCTTCGATGAATAACGGCGTATCGTTCCGATATATCATCATGGGGATTGGGATCATACTTTATAAAGAAATGGAGTCGCCACCTAGGATTAGGGCCTATGACCCATTAAGTGTAGCCCCATCCGGGGTTAGCGGAAAGGGCTACGTGATTCCATATGGTCTGGTCAGAGATTTAGGGTAAGTAGTCAGGTTACGAGGGTGGGAAGGTGTTAGACACCCACCTCGCTCGGATAAACCGATCTTTCTACTAGATGCTGGTTTTTGAATATTCTTCCTTAATAATATATCCTATACTAACATGTAAGGCTAAGTTATGATGCACTAATCATGACAAAGAAAGAAAAATCATTTACTATGTACACTAAAACGAGTTACTTTAATTGTCTACATTATGTCAAAAAATAATAAGAAGGAAAGAGAAGGATACCTGTAAAGAAATACACAAAATAAATGAAAGCGCACCGAGTGCGAAATATGTGATGTCCCACGGCTCAGGTGGAGACGGACGATCGACTTGTCTCTCTCTTGTCAGACAGAATGAGGCTATACGAGATGAGTTTTGTTACTCAGACTTCAGGCAGCGTAACGGTTATATAAGAGGTTCTCGTTATCTGTATACAGACAGAATAACGGTTGTGAAGGGGGTTTTTCGTTATCCGTACACTGACGGGATAACAATACCTAAGAGCAGAATCGCTCTATGTTTGGATGGGTAACTGAAGGATCTACCCACGTTGAAGAACTTCACTCACTCACATACTCATGAGGGAAAGACGGGGAAAAAGAGGGTGAAAAGGGGGCAAAACAAACCCTGGAGGGTCTCCTTACCCGAGAAAAGCTTGCTCTTTGGAGGGAGGGGGACCCTCCTATTTATAGGGGAGGGTCTGTCCTCCACGACGCCGTGTAGATATCCACGGTGCCGTGGGGGACTTTTCCACCGCGCCATGGGTGACGTCAGCAGGCTGATGTCACAGCCCTCCGTGGCGTCGTGGAAAAAGTACACTGGTGCCGTGGTGGGCCCCCACGGTGCCATGGAAATGTCCACGGCGCCGTGGGATCGTAGTGTCACTTTTCCTTGATTTTGGGCCTTGTCTGGACCCATGGGCTTGGTCTTTTTGGGTTTTCTTCTCCTTTTTTACTCTTTAGAAAATTTTATGGTATTTGTGTTGATTTCCTCTGGGGAAGTTCGAAATGGGGCAAATGTCGTCATTGGGTGAGTTGGAGAAAGGGGTGCAGACCTTTGAAGGAAGGGGGTCTGGGTATTAGGTTGTTGGAAGATGTTGGCATCTCTTTGAGACTAAAGGGCTTATGGTGTATTTTTCAGAACATTCCCTGTGGAGTACTTTCTTTAAGTCTAAATTCTTCAAGAATTCTCATTACGTTATGGTAGAGCCTAGTAGAAGTGGGTCAAAATCTTGGAGAAATGCTTTAGCATACAAGGATTTCCTTCTTGATAGATCCAGGTGGATGCTCGGTTCAAGCAACATTAGTTTCTGGTTGGACAACTGGTTTGTGGTGGGCCCCCTGATCGACTTTGTGGATAATGCCCTATCGGGGGATCTTTCTTTGTGTGTGAAGGATGTTGTCCAAGAGAATAGTTCGTGGGACACACAGGTCTTAAACCAAATCGATGCGATGGAGGTTAGGGATAGCATAACTAATGGGAAATTTATCAGTACCAACAAGAATGACAGGCTGGTTTGGACTCCTTCTAGTGATGGGCAGTTCACCACCAAATCCGCATGGAATGAAATAAGACAGCAGCAACCCCTAACACCCTATGCTAGATTGATTTGGAATCGTTTCCTTCCAATGAAGATTACTTTTTTCACTTGGCAACTTCTTAACGGAAAGATCCCCACTGATGATTCTTTGATGTCCTGTGACATTCCACTTGTGTCCAAGTGTTCGTGCTGCGGAAGTCCTAAGAGGGAGTCGGTAAACCACTGTCTGGTGGAGGGAGGTACTGCTACTAAGGTTTGGGTTCACTTTTCTAATGTTTTTGATGTGGTTTTGATTCAACCCCAGGATGTAAGGAGTAGAATCTTATTATGGCAGAATTTTGCTAACTCCAAAAGCCTATGTGGTGTTATCACTAGCATTCTGCTTTCTCTTATTGTTTGGGAGCTATGGCGAGAAAGGAGTAACAGAAGACATGGTGAGGCTTCGCACGACGGGGACTATTATTTGGAAAATCAAGGATTGGGTGAATAGTCTTCCTTATCCTTTAAATTTTAAGCAATCGGCTAGCTGCAGAGAGTCTTTAATTTTAAATTGCTTTAACTTAAAGTATAACCCTCCTAAGCGGAGACCTCCTATCCCTATTTATTGGTTCCCGCCTTTTGTAGCTGTCAAATTAAATGTAGATGGTGGGTGTAAAGGAAATCCAAGTCTTGGTGGTGGGGGAGGAATTATTAGGAACCGGGAAGGTGCGGTTCTAATGGCGTTCTCGAATTTTTATGGGAAATGCACTAACTCGGTGGCTTAGTTGAGAGCTCTTTGAGATGGGCTAAAAATGTGTTTGGACCTGGGTTTTTCGGAGTTTGTGGTTAATTCAAACTCGGCCATGCTGGTAAATATGAAAAATCAGAAGAAATGTAATTTGTGAAAGGGGTGGTACTAGTTCTAGGAAATCATAATGTTTTGTAATTCCACTCGACCAGCCATCACCTTTGCTTTCTGGGAAAGCAATAGAGGAGCCGATTGGCTTGCTAACTTGGCCCACGAGATGACTTCCAATAGTGTTTTCCATGTTGGGTCTTTGCTCCTAGGGGGCCTTGGACGAATTCTTTGGGAAGATAAAACTGGTTTGCCAGTCCTCAGGAAATAAGCTTTTATCTGGTTTTCTCTACTGATGTAAGTGTAAGGGTTTGGGTCTTCTTGAGTGTTTGAGAGTTATTATTTTCTCCTTCGGTTGGGGTAAGGCGACTATGTCCCCTCTTGTATTTCTTTTTCTTACTATTACAAATAAAAGGGGCCTCCCCCGAGTCCCAGATAATATTCGGGATAAAAAAAAAAAGGGGGGGGGGGGCTTATGAAGTGGATTAATGAAAATGATTATAACAGTTGGCTATGAGATTTGTCTAATACTCATTATGATATCAAAATAACTATACATTTTAGAATCAATCATGAATGTCTTTTGATATTCATTTTTTTTTAAATCATTTTCTTCGGCAAAAAAGTTTGAATCTTTACTTGAAATCTCTAGGCAATGATGTTCTCTATAGACAAAATGATTTTTTTTGGGTACCCATGGTCCTTTCATTATAAGATTTACAATAAACAAAAGTAGCGATGAATGAGAAGAGTTAAGTTTAATTATCTCTGAGTTATGAACTGTTAAACCTTAAACAATCTTACTTATAATGAAAGAACAATGGGTAAATGGTGTCAAAACCAAACTGAAACCGAATCGAATCATTTAAATCGAAACCGTGAAACTGTTTAATAAATGGTTCAGTTATGGTTTTAAAATTGAGGCTGTTTAGTTAAACAGTTTGAACCTAATTGAATCGTTTAATACTCTTAAATGTACATAAATGTGCCAAAAAACAAATAGAAACCATTTATAGAATCGAACCGAATCGTTTAAAACCGAAACCATGAAACCGTTTAATAAATGGTTTGATTATGGTTTCAAAGTTGAGATTGTTTAGTTAAACAGCTTGAACTGAACCGAACCGCTTACATCGAAACCGAACGGATTAACACTCTTAATGGGTATCAAGATTAAAGGTTTCGAAAGTCGGTCTGAACCATAGAATTCTTGCCCGCAATCACTAGCGGGAATTGGGCTGGATTCCTATTTACATCGGCAGGAGCAGGTGATCTGATTCTGATTTCAATTCCTTAAACAATGATGGGTACCCAGGAGGATACCGAATTTTGGCTGAAAGAACAGAAGCTTAAATCTTCTGATGTGAAAACATAACAAAAAACAGAAGAGAAGCCTATACATGACCAAGGAAGATGAAGGTAATTGTTAAATTAGATTCGAAGATGGCTAGGCAATATTAAGAGAATAAAAAATTAATAAACGGGTAAACTACTCCTCCAAGCATTACAATTTTTTAGAGGATCCATGGAGAAAAGAATCAATTCAACTATACTTGAAAATGTAGTAAAAAAAAAATCAAATCAAACCATTTTCATGGAACCCATGTATTCGTTGAAAAATCCGAATGACCCAATGATGCAAGCATGAAGCGTGAACTTCAAAAAAAGTGCTAAGAATCGATAGAAGACAAGAAGAAGAGAAGAATAAAATAAATGCACGTGCTATTCTTCAAGACAAAATGTTGTTCTTCTAGACACCAATGAACTCCAAGGTTAAGACTCAATTATTGAGGAACTTGAAATATTCAAAAACTACCTGCCATTATCCCAACAACCTACATTTAAATAATAAAAAGAAAACCTTAATTCTCAAGCCTCATCTAATCCTATGATTGAGATTGAACATAATAAAATGAACTTAACTAATCCAAGGTAAACTAGCTAACCCAAGATACCTTAACATATTGGGTTCCTTGGCACAAAATAATACCAAAAATAAATAACAAACTAAAGAGGAAAGGAGACTATTGAAGAGTCTGGGAACTTAATGGCCTCCAACCTCAATCGTGCTCTCATGCTCTTTTCTCACCTTCAAATCATCTCAATGATGGCTGCCTTCATAAATTCATCCCAAGTGGGGTGAGATGATAATATTCTAAAAATAAGACAAGATTGAAAATGTGCCTTCCATAAATTAAACCTTCTAATGATAGGAATGGAATATGAATATAGATCTTCAATGATGAATATGGAATGTCAATCTTCTTTTAAATAGAGATTTCCCAATTGGCAAGTTTGACACATTGTTGGATTTTCTCGATTTAAACCTTTCTAGTATAGATCATTATCCAATAGGAAATAATTTTGAAGAAGATTTTATGTTTTCATAATAAGAATCATTTAAAATAATAAACTTTATGAACCAAGCTTTTCATATTTAAAATCTTGTTTCGATTAGGAAAATGTATCTCCGGAACTGAACCCGTACTTTCCTTAATAAAAAATATTCTAATTAATGTAGGGTATTGCTGAAATGGCCGATAGGAACTTCCAATAATAGAAGATGCAAAGCTTGCCTACATCACCCAACTGCTGGAGTGCCTCAAAAATTTAGGCTCACTCTATGCTCCAACTCAGAATGAATAAACCCTCAAAGCATTTACATTTTTTTTTTTTTTGGGGTAAAATCTCAAAGCATTTACCAGAGAGGTCAAAGCAGTGCTGGCTCTTCTACCAATCACAATCATTAAGCCTGTGAAATAAAACCAATAATTTATGTATTGGTTTAAACTTGCAATATAGTAGAGCGTCTTCTGTACATAGAACATCATGTTATGTTTTCACATCTTCCTTTGAAGGTTCAGCAACAAAGAAGAAACTTAATATAGAGGCAAATATGGGCACAATGCATAAATGCTAGAACCATAAGTAGTACACATCATAACACTATAAGGGTATTTATGTAATATTTTTTCATATTAATAATCCTCAATGTGGCAAAAAAAAATTGTAATTTTACTTTTTTACTTTTTTTAGTTTGATATATAATTTTTTACTAATGAGAGTAATAGTATCATTTCACATAGATAATAAAAAAAAAAGTGAATGACAATGATCCTTTTTTATAATGACATAATTATATGTAAATTTCAAATTATTTTAAAAACACTTTTATACTCTTATCTAAGAAAACTTTTAGGAATAAGATAAAGGGCAATTAAAAGAAGATATCATGTTCTAAATACACCAAAATTAAGGATTGAAACACTCCCAAAATAAAATATTTGGAATTCAATATTTTTCAATCTTTCGTAAGAACACTTCATTAATAAATCTCTTCGAAAACACTCTGCAATAGTATTTTGTGGCAATTCAAATTATACATAAATTAATGTTTATTTATTTATTATTACTAAAAGGTCAGACAATGAATATAAATAAAAAAAAAGATATATAATTACTGTCTAGACATATTTGGACGAGATAAATTAATACACTGAAAATCCCCAACTCCACATTCGGCATATCCATCAACAAAGTAAGGAAATCCAAGATCAGATTGAGTATCCATCTGCCGCATGGTGATCAGCATAAACTCCAACCCAACCATAAATGACATACAAATATCCACTATCATGTACCAAGAAACTCCATAATTAGTACAGTGTTCTGTTTCTCATAATTACAAAGTGGGGAGGTAGGTGCCGCCTGTATGATTCTCAATTAAATAATGTAGTCTCTCTATTCTCTATTGTGGAGAGTGGGGCCCAACTTTTACAACAAAATCAAAAGAGGTCCTACCACGTCGAGGGAATGCAAGAACATGAGCTAAAGTTTCCTTACTAATGAACATGAATTCTCTTTAGCGGCTCCCACCTCATTAAATAACATGTCTTTTGAGGGGAGAAAAGCATACCCATATGGCCCACAATGATATTTTGAATGTGGGTAACGAGTAATGACCAAGCCCTTCCTTGTTCATGATAGGGATATGGTGCCTAACGTTGCTGAGCTACAATCTGTGGGCTCCCTTAATGGAGGCCGGCTAAAGGTAGTTCTGCCGTTGCAGTCTAGTGAAGAAACCTTGGTTTCTGGAGATGAGGACACGTGGCTTGTTTCTCTTGGCCGTCCAGTCGAGGAGGGTGTTGGTGGAGTTCGTGGAGGGGGAAGGCGTAAGTTTACTCTTAGCCGTGAGGAAGACTACTGATAGAAGGGCCTCGAGTAAGATTTTGAAGGAGAGTTTTTACCATTTTTTGGAGCTCATGTCTTAAATTCTATTACAACCTAATAAACCCAGATCAGGGTGGTAGAGATCGTGGTTACCACAAGGGAGGTGACCACAAAGGCTACGGTGATAGTTATGGATGATGTGAGGGTGGTGGTGGATATAGCCAATGTAGTGTCGTATCTATGGAAGAAAATTTTTTGGGTTGTTGCTCTCTATGCTGTAGTGTAAGTTGTACTCAAGGACATGAGGGTGGACGCAATGATCATCCTACCCCATGCACAGGCTACTCATATACCTGGGTGCAACCTGCACTACGGCCCAGAGAACATTCTCCCTTCTTTTTATAATTAAATGGAGGAGATGGTGGTTCTTGTAATAAACATTATTCCAATTGAAGAATCATTTTTTCTGCCAATACTGACCCATATATGATTTGATATTACAGAGGTATGTTGACTCAGTGCGTATCAGTTGTCATATCGGTTTTCACCGAGACCAATTGTCAATTCGATACTCCGCACTTGAACCATTTTCAATATGCAAAAACTTAGGTAGATCCTCAACTAATTCCTCATATCAAAAAAAAAAAATTCATTCATCAGACACTACAATATGGAAGGGTCGAGCTAAGGGTCAGCTAACGTCTGAGTTTACTCGTCAAGGTCTAAAATAATTTACTTCCCGAGTTCCAAAAGCTAGGGGTGTGAATTCCAGACCCAGCACGGCAGACCCAATCGAGCCTGCCCAGTTAAAGCCCTGCCCGATTATCAAATGAGTCGGGTTCAGCGGTCTTGGTGAGGGGTCCTAGCCCGTCGAGCACCCGACTGAATCAACCAATTCCAAGCCCGACATAACCCGATCGACTATACGTACTTGGCTCTCTTTGGTATAGTTTAAATTTATGTTTATCTAATACATAAACATAAATAGATGTCTTTGGTATGATTTATGACCCTTATCTATCATTAAAATAAATCGATATAAGCATAAATTCATAAACAGGTTGAGAGTTGTTTATGATTTATAGCTGTTAATATTTATTTATGCGGGTACCACTAATGAACATGAGCATAATTGCTACTTAAGTAGGGGTAAAATGATAAAATTAATGAAAATTTGAATAAAACCTCTCTTTTGCCCTCTCTCTCTCCGTGGTTTTTGTGCACGGTATCAGATCAGATATTGGTCACCTGCATAACTGATATGATACCATATTGGATCAACTGTATCAAACAAATTTTTCCTTGATTTCCCTTAAAAAACAAGATTTTTTACTATTTTACCCCTTGTCCGTAGTGTGTCATCGATACAATATCAACATAGTATTGGGATAGGCAACTAGTAAAATCGTTACGTATCGTCCAATATGGGTGATACGAAACCAATACCTCAAATCACCCCCACCCTACCCTCTCTCTTAACATATATCATATTAAATAGTATATTATAGTATATATATAATATAAATAATATTTATTATATTATATATACGATATTTCATATATAATGTACTATATATATAGTATCTTATAATCTGATATATACTACTATATATTATAATATATGGGAAAAAGATCTCTACTGGGTGGTGTTTTCTATATCCTCTCACAAGGCACCATGAGATGACGCCTTTGACCCTTGGGTAGATGCCCAGGTGTGCACATCGGTCTAGACACTTGTGTAGAGACTATGTGACCAAAAATATAATACATAATATATTCTTCACTAAAGCATACCAAACCTATTTTTCATTATATAATCTATTATGTCTAATAATAACCAGACGATTATTATTTATAACTCATAATCTATTATCATAATTGATTATTCATAAATAGGTCATAAATATAAATATAAACTATGCCAACGAAAATTACAAATTTAAACTTGGAGGGTATTTTTCAGTAATTTGCTGGGGTTTGGGTTGAAATCGATGAACTGTAGAGAGCAAAGGAGGAAAGATAATTGCGGGAAATCAGAACCCGAATCGAATAAGTTTCTGGAAAAGGTCTATATATGGGTTTAATGTTTATATCCAATCGACATTTACCTTTTCTGCTGAACCAATTTCGTTGTTAGATTCTCTCATTTCCATAGTTTTCTCTTCCATCCACTAATAAACATTCAGTAATAACACTCTCGAGGCTCAATGATTCTTTTTCAATTAGGCGAGATTGTTTATTAGTTTTTCACTTTCTTTAGATCTTCTGTTCTATATCAAATCTCCCATTTTCTATTATTCTCTTTAGATAAACATCGATTACAAGGAGAATTATCTGGTCATCATAAGGGCTGCACCGTTTAGAATTAAAAAGGATCCTAGCACGGTTAAGGCCCGATTCTAGTAGCCTAATTATAACCTAAGATCAACAGAGTCTGTCTAGGCCCAGCCCAATTAGTTAAATGGACGATCACGGTGCAGAACTTAAGATTGGTGAAACCCAGATAGACCCGACCTAGCCCAATCGATTGGCAACTCTACTGTGGCAAAAGATATTATTCATTAGCTATAGTTCGGTCGATTCGGAAGACGGACACAATTATTAGATTATATGATCATTGATAGGTGTGTCCGGAGTACTATGTGACCGACGTATTCCTTTAAAACTTAAAGAAAAGTTCTATAGGATTGTTATTCGCCCGTCCATGATGTACGGAGCAGAATGTTAGACAGTTAAGAAATGTCATATTGATAAACTTTGTGTAGCAGAGATGAGAATGTAACGGTGAATGTGTGGAAAAACAAGGAAGGATAAAATACGAAATGAACATATAAGAGCGGATTTGGGAGTTGCACCAATCAATGACAAGCTCCGAGAGAGTCACTTAAGGTGGTATGGTCACATTCAAATGAGACCTAGGGAAACCCCAGTAAGGAGGAGTGATATGATTCAGATTTGAATGAGCCAAAAGAGCTGGGGGAAGACCTAAAATGATTATAGGAGAAGTGGTAAGGAAGGACATACATACTCTATGTCTAGTCCCAAGTATGACCTCGGACAGAGCCTATTGGAGGGCAAGGATCCATGTTACAGATCCCATTTAACTGAGATTATCCTCAACATTTTGAGATGTGCCTTTTACCTCTTATTAGCTTTCATCTTTTTATTTATTTGTAATATTCCGTTTGTCATTTTCTATTTTTCTCATCTTTTACCCTATTCTTCTTCTCCAATCTATTTTTTTAGGCGTATGTCTATGTTTTTTCTATTCTGTTTGTTTGGATCCATGTAGCCAACCCCATTAAATTAGAATAAGACTGTATTTGTTGTTGTTGTTGATCATTGATAGGTTGGTTGTTGACTCGATGATTGGTAGTTACCACCCTTGTAGTTTGAATCTATTATGTCTATCGCCCCTATAAATTAATTTCGTTCGTACCCTGAGTGCTAACTTTAGTTTTAAATTGAAAAGACAGTTTTACCCTTCTATATTCCCTATTAATTTGAAAAATCAGTTTTGCCCTTCCCTATTCTCTATTAATAAACTAACCCCATCCCAACTCCCACCCCACCCCTTGTTACCGTTACATACCTACGAATTCAGATACGAACTCCATACCTACTACCTGGAGCGAGAAGATTTCAGAGCACCTGCTGCTCCGGCGACGACTACCTCTTGCTCCGGCCTTGATCCAACAGGTAACTTCTACTTCTTCTTCTTCTTCCTCTGCTTCTTCTTAATGTAAGAGATTGATCACGAGTCACCATCCCATCCCAAACCTTCCTTGCGTATCTTCTTTTTTTCCGCTAGTCACCATCCCATCCCATCCCATCCCATCCCTAAGCTTTAGGAAAAGCAAAAAGACCTAAATCCAATAACTATTTTGTCTAATAAAGCTTTGTGGTTGTGATTCCACATCATTTTAGGCTTGTGCCGTGGAAACAGAGCTCTCAGCTGCAGAAGAAGGATTGCTTAAAAGGCTTCCTGAGAAGAAGAAACCTTTGTATTCTCAGAGTCTTCCCTGGACAGAAGATTTTCGACATAAGGTTTGTCGAAATAAACCTTGTTTTGATTCCCTTTGTTCCTACACTGATAGAGATGTTTCTCCCTTCTCCATAGTTTTGGATTTGACTTGTGGTTTCTGCTACAGCTGATCTCATAGGTGCATGATAGACAATTTTGCAGGACCTTTTCTGATCTTACCAAAAACTATGGATACTAGAATCTACAAATAGATCACTTACTAGCATTGTCATCAGCAATTTCATTGAATTGTAATGAACTATTCATATTCACCAAAATATATATGAAAACATTACTCCATGAGTTAATCGTCATATGTAAAATCCATTCATTCCAATGGCTGGATAATGCAGAACAGCAAGTCACTAAAGATTTAGAAGCTAACAATACCCCTCAATCCACAAGGCTGAATACCCCAAAATCCCAGTCAAAGGGAGGCTAAGAAAAGCCAGAGTAAGGAACCGTATGCTTTCTCCTTCAAACCAGAAAACTCAGACGTAACAACAACATATACCATAGTGAAATACCATTACAGCAACCCTCCAACAGCAAAAAGACATAAAAAAATAACCAAGCAATAGCCTGCGTAGTATTTGAGAAAATAAAAACAAGTAGTAAAAGAATGAAGATATGAAAGAAGAAGAAGAAGGGATATGACCATGGCCTTGGTCAGTCTTTCACCAACCAATAGGGCATTACACCCCCACCACTGTCTCTAGCAGCAAAGGAGAACAAAGCCAGTCTTTTTTCTTAACTTCAAATCCCCCTTGCTTGGAGAAGAAATCCCTTACAAAGTAGCAACCCATTAAAGAGGGAAAACATGCTGGAATTTGTTGCCTTTCTTTTGCAGACCTAACCCTCCTCTCCTCACTCACTACCTGCCGGCGACTCCTCTCCTCCAAGGCGGCTGTGACGACGACGACTTCTGAGGTTGCTGATTCGAAGGCATTCCCCTCTGATTTCCCAATATTTCCCCTGTTTTTTTTTTTCCTTTTCTTTTTGCTTTTCAATGTTATGAAAATGGAGTTTCTGAAATCGTATTTGAATTGATTATCTCCTTCAAATAGCTCTTGCAATATCCCTTTTTAGCTAACCCAACATCATAGCTTAGAACTCTCCCAGATCAGAGTAACCCATTTGTAATCTCCTACCTTCTCAACCTATGCCCGTGCAAAAAGCATAGTTATGGCCTAACCTTGAACGTTCAAACAATACAGAGAACAAACCAGGAATGAAAAAAAAGGAAAGACAACAAGAACAGGCAATAATCTCTGAAAAATCTATAACATTGGATTTTCTTCTCCTTACCTGTAAAGTGGAAGAATCAGAGATGATGAGACTGATTTTTGTTTTTTTGTTTTTTTTCCTCTTTAAAACCAAGCCAAGAATCTGTAAAGAAGAAATCTAATTTTTGCAACTCTGTCTAAACCCTTGTTCACAATTGTACTTAAACTTGATCACCTTTTATTCAAAATTCAGACATTTTGAAAAAAAATAAAAATTCAGTGCAGCAGTTGATGTTGCCAGAACTGCAGCTCCATTATTTGTGATGTGGGGAACATGGTTTTGTTTTCTTCTTCTTAGAGTACCAAAATAATCCCTACTACTAAGTGACAGAATACACCTAACTCAGTTTTTTTTCAATTTGTTTTCTTCTGAGGAGAACCCACTTAAAAGTACTTAGCAATTAGTAAGTCTTTAGCTCAAAAGGAAAGAGCACCTGGATTTGTTCCCAAGAGATGGTGGTTCGAATCCATTAAGACTCTCATTAATTCATTAGTAGGTTCTTTATTAATTTCTTATCATGAAGTGAATACTTACTTACTTGTTACCAAGACTCATGATTTTTTGTTTGGCCCTAATTGAAGATAATGTTGCTTCATTTCCTATTGGCATGCTATTGCTTCAGCCCTGTTTTTTGATGAGTTCATTGTATTGGAGTGTGTTGCATTTAATGTTAGAATTGGGACTGTTCACAACCAAGGTAGCTCCAACCACCCAAAAAAAAAAAAGGCTTGATTAGGCCATGAGGAAATAATCTTCCTTTCATGTATGATGCACTTGGCACCTGAATTTTCAGTTTTAATGGCTTGATGCATCTTCATTGTATGCTCACACTGATCTATACTTTGTGGGAAAATGAAGCTCTCCTTTGGGATTATTTCTGAATTTTGAGACCTCTAAGAAGGACCTGGCTTTTCAGTTTATATGGCTTTTGGATTATTTATGAAAGGAGAGCTCTGATTCAGAATATGAACAAAGAGGTGAGGCATTAATGGCGCCTGCAAGGAGCTTGAGAAGGACCTAAAACTGGAACAAGGTCTTGAAGGATTTGGTTTGGCTATATAACTATCGTCTCTGTATCTTAAACTTCCATTTCAAATGAAATAAACAGCGTCAATCTTCTAGGTCTTTTGGTTCATGACTTGCCACTAAGAATTGGTTTGTGGCTTCACTGCTCAAAAACTTATGAAATGAAGAAACAGTATATCAAATCTGTTTTCAAATTGTGAAAATGAAGAAACAGCCATAAAACCTCAGATCTGGCTTGTGGTAAGATGTTTACTGGTTTGTGGCTTCACTTCTCAAAAACTTGTGAAATGAAGAAAGGACAGCCACTGCCTAATTCAAAATACAAGATCATGCAAAACAAGAAACCCAGGTGTTGTACAAAAGATTTGGTGTATGAGAGTCTTGATGGCTGTTGAACAATGTAAGGTTTAGTGTATGAGGGTCTTGATGGGCTCGAACCATCATCTCCTGGGAACAAACCCAGGTGCTCTTCCTTTTTGGGCTAAAGACTCACCGATCTACATAAACATGTTAGTGTATTCGAATAGCAAAAGATGATACCATGTTAGTGTATTTGAATAGCAAAAGATGATAAAAATTAGAAAACAAATGGAGCTTAGTGTCTGCACCCAAGTGGTAATAGTGTAATTGACACAATCACTTTGGGACAATAACCCTATGCCAGCACAAGTGAAATCTGATCTAGCAACCAGCTACAAAGAATGATCCACTTAGCACCGGAAGTTGGTGGTACAAAAACCAGATAACATATCTTAAATCCATTGGGCAATTAATAAACATTGCACCATGTTGAGGTTCAATCACAAAGAGGCCAGGGTTGTTAACAAGTGTATGGCTCACTTCCATAAGTTCCATTTTGTTCTGCTGCAAAAAAATTCTAAAGGAGCTAAAATGCAGTAGTAAGCATTTTATCTAATTCCTTGGGGTTAGAGTTGCAGTCTATTAAGAAGCTGGTCTGGGAAATTCAATTCCATTTCAAAGGGGAAAACACAGATTACAGTATCTAAAACAGAACAATAAATTGGTGAAGACATTCACCAAAGGAGGCTGTGTTTGATGTGCATTCTCGGAATAGATTCTGAGTATAGAATGCATTCTACAGCAACATGAAATAACATTCCTATATTGGCATTTATAGCCAAAATCACCAAGCCCATTTTCATATGTTACTGGAAGAACAGATTAATAGATAAATTAAGGGACTCCACGCAGAACAAATTGAATGTACATTACTATCTCAACCAATGCTATTTGGTTTGAAAACAATAGTAATAATCTTACCAAATATGGCACACTCATTGACCAGTAATGGCATAATAGAAAATGTTATATCAACTGAGTAGTCCAGGAAGCGACTCAAAAGCTGCCTATCTAACTGCTTTGCTGCAGCTGTTTGCTATTTGGCATATCATTCACTAGCAGCTCCTTTTCTTCTAATTTGTTATGTTTTCGTTCCTGAAGGTGGTCAGGGATTTGGGGTTAGAAAAACTGGTGAAGAAATTAGTGTTCCATTGATGTAAAGGAAGAAGAAAGAACTTAGGAACTCAGACCTAGGGAGGGTTTCTAACACTTGGGAAGAAGAGATTCAAATGCCTTTCACTAATAGCCAAGCTCCAAGAATATGGTGCAGTAATAGAGACCTATGCGATCTGCTACATCCTTTTGATGATGTGTCTACTTTGGATCATAGTTAACCTCTTTCTTGAGCTTGCTGACTTAACCAAAAATTTTACTAGTATTAAATTCTCCTAGAATGCCAATGATAAATTCTACGATAAGGTTAGGTTTTTGGCTTCCAAGGTCGTAATGGAACATTGTAGTATTCTTCAATATAGCCATGATGTACTTTCTTTTTCCTAGTTATAATATTTTTCTTTTCATAAAAATAAAAAAAGACGGATCAGATATGCATTGGATGTGATCGGATTCGGATATTCTATGACCAAATACAAATATCTCTAAATGGATACAGATGCGAATCAAATCCCTGACTTGTGTATCCTAGACCTTCCTTTCCCCGACAGATGCGATTCACTCTCAATCTGTCTCTCAATTTTTCATAGTCTCATGATTCTCAATTCCTTTCCTTAGAATTTGTTAAATTTTCAAAAACCCTTAAGATCATTAGCTATTTAATTTTTATTATTAGTTGGATATCTATTCGGATCGGATAAATATTTTTTTGGATTATTTGAATTTTGTCCCAGATATCCCTAAATGGATACGGATACCCTTAATGAATACGGATGCGAATCAAATTAAGATTTTTGAATATCTGTTTACATCTCTTTACATTACTTTACTGAAGAATAATTGTTATGATTTTTATTTAAATTTTTTCTAACAATACAAATTTGAGCTGATACGAAAAAGATATCCTGATGTATCAATTGATACAAGGCCAATACGCCGATTCCTATCAGATCCCATATCAATTTCTGGGGTGACCATGTGCACTTGAAACACTTGGAAAACCAGGTTTGGACCTGAATCGAGTCAAAAAATCATAAAATCATAAAATCAAGTCAAGATTCTTGGAAACTCGCCCAAGCTTAGAAATACCCAGACTCGATCCCAGTGAGACTAATTTTCCCTTGACTCGGTAGTTTTGTCGGAGTCGTGCAAAAACTCCGAGTTAGGTCCATTTCACTTTGCCCAGTTATCTTTTGAAATTCTTGAAAGAAATTAGCGCCAAGAGGGATGAACTCTGAAGTGGGTTTCACCCAAAAATGGTTGCGAGTGAGAAACAGGTATTGTAGAAACCATGCGAGAGAGAGAGAGAGAGAGAGAGAGAGAGAGAGAGAAATCCGCCGATGGGGTTAAGGAAAGAGACTCCAAACATAGAAGGTAAGTCATTGTTCTTCTCTTTCTCTGCATTGTGTTATACCGTTTTCCTCATCTTTTGATGTCTTGAAGAAGAAGGATTGAAGTAGCTTTTTGGATTCTGGTTTGCAGAAGCATACTCGATAAACGAGCCTAGATATTAAAAAAAACAGAGAACGTTGTTGATGTTGTTTTCAAAGAGTCAAAAATACATTTAATGCTATCAACCAAATTTACTTTTCTTGTGAAGAGTGAAAACTGAAAAAACTGACAACTCTAAACCGTCGTGCACTTTGCTTTCAATGATCAATCACAACTACTTTTTCTTGGTTCGATAGTTCTTTAATCACTTGCAAGGTCAACAAAATCAATTAATCTCCCATGGAAGGGTTGATAACTTCTTTGACTGTTACCGAATTTCAAGTTATGGGAAGGTTGGAAATGGGGAAACGAAGACAGAGGAGTGTGAGCCAACGACTCACACTACTATAAGAGAAGAAGGCTCTCCCTCTCTTTTCTCTCCTCTTGTTTTTTTTTTTTTTTTTGTGTAATTGATAGATAGAAATGGCCATTGAGGAGAGCATAGAAAATGGTTACAACAGAGTGCAAGAAGATACAAGAGAGCCACTTATACATCATGAAAGGGATGAATGTTGTTATGGTGGAGTAGATGGAGCTAGCAAAAGTAGCAAGGAACATCTATGGATGGTCTACTTCACCACATTTGTTACTGTTTGTGGCTCTTTCGAATATGGATCCTCTGTAAGTTTAGAGCCTTTACATCTCTACCTTAATTTTGTCTCAATCAGAAGAAGTAAACAAAGATTGACAACAGTAAATTGATTTCAAATATGACTTGCAGGGGGGCATAACTGATTTTTAAAGTATCTACATTGCCTTTCCATCTCCATCTTTGCTTATTGAAGATATAAAACTCAGTACTCACTTAATGGGCATGATCTTTGAATATCTGATGGAACCCTAAACCTAGCTAAGACACTTTTCTTAGTATGATGCCTTAAACAGAAAGAAAATTCATTAGAGGGGCAAGATAGTTATAGTCTAAATTAGTTTCCTTAATTATGTAACTTGTAAACTCTGTTTTGGTGATCAAATCAACATATTCCTGTAATAAATTCCTGAAATAAGACATTCTCCTAGAAGTATGATGCATTCTGATTACTTTATTTTGTTCAGATAGGTTTTTCATCACCAACTCAGGCTGCCATCAGGAAGGATCTCCATCTATCATTGACAGAGGTTATTTTGCAGATTTATTCAACGGAATCTAATTAGACAGTTGCATCAGGATATTATTGATTATGAGAGCACTTCAAGATATTGGAAAACCAGTTTTCTACAACCGACCACTAAATTGTAATGTAACCCATGAGCACATTGTAAACATACAAATCTTCAGTTTATTGACTCCAAATTTCCAACTCTTTTTTCAGTACTCATTGTTTGCTTCCATCTTGACAATTGGTGCAATGATTGGTGCAATCACAAGTGGGATGATTGCTGATTTCATTGGTCGGAAAGGGGTAATCAAATGGAAATTCCAATGAGATTTATTGGCATAAAGCATTAAACTTATAAAACTTAATGCTCTTAAATAATATAATCCATATTTTTCTGAAGTGTATCATTGTATCATGTAATGTATGCAGGCAATGAGAATGTCAGCCATTTTCTATGTCATAGGATGGCTTGCTATCTACTTTGGGAAGGTTTTTTTTTCATTTTTAGTTCTCCACTCTTAATTTTGAAACTTGGTACTTCTATCTCTGCATTTCCACTTAATAACATAATCGCTTTCCCCACCTCTTGATTTTCATATAGGGAGCCTTGCCACTGGATGCTGGAAGACTGTCCTTGGGATTTGGAGCCGGAATCTTTTCCTATGTGGTATGCTTCTTTTCCTTTTCAAGTTTTACCTGTTATTCGCATTAAGAAAAAAACTCTGTAATCCTACTTTAGATATAAATATTATGTAAGCATTGTAGACATCTCTGTAATATTTAATGACAAGTTTGATGTAATGGCAAAATGAATGATCAGGCACCAGTGTTCATAGCTGAAATAGCACCAAAAAATATTCGAGGAGGTCTAACAGCAATCAATCAGGTTTAATAGATAACCCTGACACAATTTTACTGACTCAAGATTATCAAAACTTACATGAAATGCTGTAAAGAACACACTATTTCATAAAAATAATATATTTATTCATCTTCAGGCTTTATAGATATATCACTGATTAAGGAAATGCCAAGGGATCATGTGAATTTTTTTTCTACCCTTTCTTGTAGCTTATGTTTGCCATTGGATTGTCTGGTTACCTCATCATAGGAACAGTTCTACCATGGCGGATGTTGGCTCTAGTTGGTAAAAGTCAACCACTCTTGCTAATTACATATTCCATTATTCAGCATTGTTAAGGATTTTTAAAATTGTCACTCTAACACTCTTTTCACAAAGGAGAACGGACTAACATGTATTTCTGCAGGACTTATCCCATGCCTTATCCTGCTTCCAGGCCTATTCTTCATTCCAGAATCTCCCATATGGCTGGTAGGGTGATTTTAGTATGTAAACGTTATTAACTCCTACTCATTCTATGAGAAACAGAGAAAAGGATGGCATTCATATAATCTTCTCTTATCTTGATTGCAAGGCAAAGATGAGCCACCATAAAGAATTTTATGCTGCTCTTCAACGACTTCGCGGAAAGGATGCTGATATTTCTAATGAAGCAGCCGACATTCAAGTTGTTCTAAACTCAAAGAAACTGATACACTTGGAAATTTAAGGACTGCTACAAGAAATTAATGTGATAAGGGACCATATCGTTGCAGGATAATATAGAAGCTCTTCAGAAGCTCCCTAAAGCCAAAACTCTGGATTTGTATCAAAGGCAATACTTACGTTTAGTTGTGGTAAACATTTTTCTCAAATGGCTGGGTACTGCAGCCTTTTGTAGAATTATGAAACTGAAGCAATATGTCTTGTTTCATTCTAGTTTTTTGCTTTTAAAAGCTTTGAAGTTTAACTCTTTCCTTTTTTCTTTCTAATTGTAATTTCTAATCAGGAAATATTCTTTGACAATCAGATTACAGTCGGGCTGATGTTCTTTCAACAATTTGGTGGACTCAGTGGAGTTTGTTTTTATGTGAGTGAGATTTTTGTATCTGCAGGTAAAGGACTTGCTTAAAATTATTCCGGCTAGAAGCAAGGGTTTAGGCATTGTTATTGGGGATCAGATCATCAATCTTAGCTGATCCAGACTATAGATTTACAGCTTTGACCAGCATAAAGGGACTGGTCAATGCCAACCTCATTGAGGGAAGAGAGAAAGCTGATTGCATTTTGACATATGCAAGCACCCTATTTTGTTCTTGATAGAACTGTGTCATGGTCCCAAGTTAGGCCTTCATAATTATAATACCTTTTGTATTACCTTTGCAACCTGATCATAGTAAGCTTCAATCAATCTGTTGAAGTTTTCCTAGTAGTGGATTTCCTATCTTTTAAGAGAATTTATCAACCGAAAACTTTTGAAGAAGGTTCCCTGTAATTTTTTCTAGCGAATATATTGGTTAAGATAACATGGAAGTTAACATTCTTTCTCCCTCAGGATTTCCTTCCAATGCTGGAACAATATCTTATGCTTGTATTCAGGTGTTCATCTCTTTCTCTCTTCACCTGGAGATTTGGACCTCTCACACTAGAACTGACTATTTTAATCTTCTTTTTCAGATTACAGTAGCAATATTGGGTGCATCCTTAATTGATAAGGCTGGAAGAAGACCTCTTCTATTGGTAGAAAGTGACACAAAATGCCTTGGGAAATTGTACTTGTCACATAAATCCTCTTAATATGGATTTAAATTATTGTTTTTCCATTGTAGGTTTCTGCTTCAGGATTGGTCTTAGGCTGCATACTAGTTGGGATTTCCTTCTATTTGAAGGTAGTTTCCAGACTATTAACCCTAATAAATCCCCTTATCTGTGCTTTCCGGTAGTCTTATGCGTGAAGTTGCTTTGCAATCAGGCCCACGAATTGGCAACAACAGGAGCCCCTCTACTTGCTTTAATTGGGTTACAGGTAATGAAATAATAATCTATGCACATACTCCTTGTTAATAAATTAAAGTTACATGTGAGAATTGTTAGTGATGTTTAGTCAACATGGCGGAAGACCCAAACAAATTTCATCTTGAAAGTTGAAACATGAACAACAAGTGGTTAAAGTGAGTTTTAAGTCTCACAAAGTTATTAGAACTGCATTACATTTAGATAGAATCTAATGCTATTTGTCTGTGTCTGTCCTACTTATACTCACTTTTGAGGGATTTCCACTGCTTCTTTCAATAAAATTCAACCAATGAGATGGATCATGGATGTAGAATCCTCCATCACATGGACCTATCAAATTTGCCACAATGCAGGTTGGTCATCTTGGCAAAAGGTCATCAACAGTTTTTATAGTTTAAGGGTGCACTAATTTCTTCATGGTGATTGGTGAACCATTCCTTTCCTTTTTCTTTTCCCTTTTTTCTTTCTTGTGTTTTAATTTTTCCTATTTATCAATAAACTCAGGTATTCATAGGATCTTTCTCAATTGGAATGGGAATAATCCCTTCTGTTATAATGTCTGAGGTAATTTGACATTTGAAGAACTCATTTTTCCCATTTACACTTTTCTATGATTTAGTCATTCCTTTGCTTTGGTTTCAGATATTCCCAATAAATGTTAAAGGAGCAGGTGGCAGCTTGGCAACTCTGGTGAACTGGATTGGGGCATGGGTAGTTTCCTATTCTTTTAATTTTCTCATGAGCTGGAGCTCCTATGGTAAGTGAATTCATGAGTATCTGTGCGCCAGTGTGTGTGTGTGTGTACGAGAGTATTGGCACATCAAAACTCAATAATAAGCCAGAAAATCCATCATTATGTTATATGTGATGGTGATGTTTCACATTTCTCACAATTTGCCATGTAGCACTGCTGTGGTTGTTTCATGTGATAAAAAAAGGGAAAAAGGTGGGCAACCGCCAGGGTGCCCACCCTGTGTCTATCTCTCTCCCCTCCCCATGGGAAATGACCACCCTGTCCCTCCCATTGCGCAAGGCTGCTTGCTTACCTGAAGCGGGTGGCATGCCCAACCCTCTCCCTTAAAAAAAAATATCATTACATTGTTGTAATTTTGTGAAACTTCAACCCCACATTTTAACTACTTCCTGCGTGTATCTTGTTCTTGAATTTGATCAATTTGATGGGCATGGAGTCCTCATAATAAACTATCATACTCATTAATGTTTGCCATGTGGCAGAAAAATCAAGGTCTCATGAAAAAATCGTAAGGCACTATAGATTATTATTACCAAGGGAACCTTACTAATGGAGCATGTAGGAATAGTATGACATATTATTCCTTTTGGTTCTCTTCATAAACAAACATAAATAATGAAAATTTACAATTCAGGTAGATAAATATCTATCAAATTCCTTCATCCCCCTGTTGATCTATCTAATCTTTATTGTCTCCCAACTTTCCTTCTGAAACAATTGGGGGACACATTCTATTACCTCCTTGACTGGGCGTTTCCGAAAAGAAAAATTCCTTCTTTTTTCAACTTTTATGAAAACCTATACTAGTATCCATCCAATCTCAATCTACTATTTGATCGAGTGAACGTCTGTCTGTTTAAGATGAAAACTTCACTATTTTTAAGTCCACTTACTATGCCTAGGATATTAATTCATTGTGGAGGTTAGTGCTCTGAGTGGAAATGTCGCTAAATATAATCACTTTTTGCCATGTCTTTTTTTTTTTCTGTGTGGTAGGACCTCAGTAATATGTTATTTAAAGTCATAACACTAAGCACTTATAACAGCAGTTGGAATTACCTGTTTTTGTTGTTTCTATGGTTTTCAGGTACTTTTATCCTCTTTGCAATAACTAATGCACTAGCTATCCTATTCATAGCCAAGTTAGTACCTGAAACAAAGGGGCGAACCCTGGAGCAAATTCAGTCTGCCATTAACAATGTCTCAGAAAATTGATGAAAAGTGGGGTATGTAACATAAGGAAAAGATTCAAATTTTGCTTGTGAAGCTGTTGTTTGAAATACTGATAGCTCTGCCAATTTATGTTCTTTTTGTTATGTTTTCACATTGATATATCAGGAACTACAGGCTGATCTAGACCAGTCAAGTTAATATGCATCCTATTTCTTTCTCCTCTGTTTGTCTCGATGTAAAGTAGGGAAAATTTCTAGCTTCCCAAGCTTTATCTTTAGCCCTTGGGCATAAAATAGAGGACCAAATTCTGAAACTTCATGTCCCTTCTTTTTACATCAAATGAGAAACTTTAGTATCTTTCCTTAAAAATTTTTGCATTCATGATAAAAGGGAGACTAATAAAACCAGGATGGATCAAGTTGTGTACCAAACTGATAGATTATTGGGAGCACCATCTGTTAAACAGCGACAATGAATTAAAATGGGAGGGTGTAGAGGGGTGTATGATTTTTAAGTAATTCTAAACAATAAATAAGACATAGTTATGCAATGAGATCAACCCACTTTTAAACCCTTGGAATTCCTAGGAATCCGACGAATAAAGTAAAATATAGGACCAATATAAGTAGAGGCAGTAGCATAGTATTGTGATATTTATGGGGATAGGGAAAAGTCTCTTTACTCCCAAAATGAGTATTCATTTTAAAATATACCTTACTCTTATAGGTGAAGGATCATAGATAAACTTTTAGACGGATAGATTTTTGGGAGATTTTGCTACTGAACTGCGGCGAGTTAAGATCAAAACATATGGTAAACAAAGAGTGATCAGCATGAAGCACAATAATCAAGCATAAGTAGAAGCTTTATTTATTATGGCATGTTTCTCCACATAGGTAGCAGCATAACATAACAGCCATACATAGTACATCATAGCTGATAAAGATATATACATAGAGAGAGGAAATAAAAAGGAATTTAATTGAAAAGAAAATAAAGAGCATACATTCTCTAAAGGTAATGCTCCTCCAATGCATACAAGTACGTCAAAGACCATAACAAAATAAGAACAAGAACAAAATAAAACCAAAATCATTAACAAAGGATAAAGAAAGATTTTTACCTTTATTTTTTTGTTTTTTGCTATGATTCAGCGAAGGAGTATATTAATTGTGTAAAAATGTACAGCACTATAAGAGCTAGGAAGACCATTGAGCCACTGCTCCATCTTCGGCATTGCCATCAACAGAGTAGGGACTCGATCAAAAGAGAACAAAATAGTACATGACCTGATAAAGGTTGTAGAAATCCACGGCTACATCTGCATTTGACTGTTCAGTTATATCCTCTGCTCAAAAACCAACATACATTTTTTTTGCTAAAAGGTCATTGACATTAAAGAACAAAAAGGAACAAATTACAAGACACAACCGAGAACCAAATTAGCAGGCAGGAACCCCACCTTCTGCATGGCCTTCAGCAGGGAATCCACCCACCACTAAAGAAATCTAAATCTCGGCATGCCCATGGCATCATGTCCCATTTGATCTTCAACGTGTCTAGGAAAGGCACAGTTAGAACATGACAGCCCAGATTTCGCCGCCTACTTTGCCAAGTAATACGTAATGGGGTTAGCTTCTCTGAAGGAATGGATAATTTTCCAGTTGCAAGAGTCTAGATAGGGTCTAAGAACCATCCATCTTTGCAATACAAACCAAGGGATATTTGCAGAGTGAACCGACATCACCACGGAGGCTGAATCAGACTCAATCCACAAATCCCTTATTCCCATCTCCTTTGCACTGAACAGACCATCAACAAATCCCTCAAAACCAACATACACTTAATATCATGAATCTTATTCATTTTTTTTCCCACATTGTATAAGAAACTTATTAGTGAGCTTCCTTTCAAATAAGGAATATTTTGTTCTCTTTTGAGTCCAGGTTTTCGATTTTGATGGCCTTTCAAAGGGAAAATATTGCTGGACCCAAAGCTTCTTGCTTATAGCAAATAATCCAAAACTCATTATTGTTAACTAATGACTTGTAGAGCATGCATGGTCCACAAAGCTTCTTGTTGATCAGTCTCAACCAGATACCCATCACTGGATCAACTAAAGTCATAAACACTCATTTGGCAGATGAGAGAGGGAGAGAGGGAGAGAGAGAGAGCTGGATACTGGCGGGTGAAGCTATCCCAAATAATTGGGCCTTTACCATTTGCATTTGCCGCACCTTCATACTAAAAACACAAGTAACATAGCCATGAAGACAAGTTAAAATTAATTTAAGCAATAGATAAATATATACTATACTTGGTAAGCAGATGATCCAGCCCTGAAATAGAAATCCGGTGGGAAATCGCTTCGGTTGACAGAAGTTGGATCAGGACAAGGTATTGCAAACTGATCATCAGAAAGAAAGACGCAGCTCACAAGGAGGAGTAGGAGGGCAGAAACCAAGAGAAGATAGCCTTGAACTGCCATTGTTTTGAATCTATGTGTATGTTCTCAAGCTTCCCTTGGCTCCCTTTTTATAGACTCTGGATTTGGAACTCATGCTCAAGAACCACCTGAATGCGTCTCTTCATTCTTCTTTACGTACCATCTCTCTGTCTCTCTCTCTCTCTCTTTTGATAAAAGTTCCATTTTATGTTATTGAGAGTTGAGACTAAGGCTGTAACAGGTCAGGTTGGGCCGGGCCTTTTAAAACCCCAGCCCAACCCTGAGTGCCCTAGCTAGGCCTTGGCCAGGACTTAGGGCCAGAAAAATCCAACCCTGACCCGCCTTCGGGGTCAGGCTGGGCTAACCCTGATTGACCCTGACCATGGGGGGGGGGGGGATGCATGGGCTTGCTAGGCAGGGATGCATCTGGTCATGCAGTTCTCATACCCGTTTGTTCAGGGCTAGTTCGCCCTATGCCATCTGTGACTGCACCTTTTAAGCGGTGGATGCAGCTTTGGTTCTCGCCCATCCATGCTGGTCACTGGAGTTACTAGGGTTTGCACTAGGATCTGGAGAAGGTGAACTAGTCCTCACTGCCACTTGAATCAGTGGTGGGGGAGAGGGATTGACTCCAGTAATTGCCTGTCACTGTAGGGCTATCATCTGCTGCTGTATTTGTTGCTACAAATTAGTAAGTTGGGCCATGGTGGCATAGGCTTGTGGTTCCGCTGGTATATTTTCTTAGTGGTTGTGGCTTTGAGATCCATGGCTCTGGTGGGCCTGCTGTAGCTCATCCTCCAGAATGGGATGAGGATGTTACGGGTTGACTGGAACAGGGTGTCCTTGTTGTTGCTCTGAAGGAACCATTCACATGGTGTTTCAAGTATTCACCATGATGAATATTTGTTAAGGATATTTTTCGTTCCGACAGACGGCGCCAAATGTTTTCGACAGAAACTATCTTCTTCTTAACGAACGATTCCAAGGACCTGAAACAGAGGAGAGAGTTAGAGCCCGGAGTTGGTCTTCGGGGAAAACTCTTCGACGATCAAGTCAGTATGACAATCAGATTATTCAAAATGGGAACTGAAGAGTAGTTCAGAATTGTTTAACTCTTGCTTGTAGCATGGTATTTATAAGGTTTAGGGGTTATGTCCCTTCTTGTGCACGAGATCCTAGTCCTGATTGGAATAGAATCCTTGGAGTTTCTTTTTTCCTCGAGATTCACATGAGTTATAATAGGAACATAATAAGTTACCAATTGTATCAGTATCAAGTTGGGATTAACTTCCTGTTTTTGAGTAGAATTCCAATTGTGAATGCAGTTATATTTATACGTTCCTTTGCAGGTGCCGCACATGGGTTGCCATGTGGCGCATGTCGATTGGTGATGAATATTTGTCCACATCACATGGGAATGTATATGATGGACATCATTACCTGGATATCAATATGATTGAAATTACTTCATCATCTTCCAAGTGGCAAAAATTTAGTTCTGGATGTAAGCATAATCTACACCCATCAATTGATTATGTAGAGAAACTTTTCGCTTGTGAAATTATTACTTTTTACGCAAAAGAAAAGAGAAGGAGAAGATTAGCTAGGCAAATAGAAGAATGTAACTTCTTTGGACCTCACTTTTGATCTTGGATTAAAAAATCAAGATTCATCATGTCAACGTGTATCTGATATTTGAGGCATACATGGTCTCTATATTTCTTAATTGGTTTATTATCCGAGATGAGGTAATGCAAAGTTGAACAATTATATGTACCTGACCTTAGAGATCAGTTTCACGAATTTTTATCGTATGTGGTTCTCTGACTGATGCGATTTCCTAGTGCCTCTCACAAGAGGAGGGTGGATTCCAACCGGATAGAATGTTCGGTCAGGTGCCTCGGGTGGGTCCCATGCCTCTCTTGTGAGAGGCACTAGGGAACCGCACCAATCAGGAAACCATAGACGATGATGATTCCATGGGAACAGTCTCTCTATGGGGATTCATTGTCCATGGGGTGTGGATCCCACACTTTAGAGATGGATTCCAATACCCATAGATAGGGGATCCCCATATGGAGGACCGTTTCCACATAGAGAGCGGAACCGGACTTGTGTAAGGGGGGCTTCATGTCAAACATGAGCCAAACATTCTGGGTTTCTTAATAAGTATGGCATAAATGCTTACAAGTACAGTATTGTGCTTGCCTATACTGATAAACTTACCAGTACATACTGAGTGAGGAGAACCATAGTATTTATGTATGATGCATGGAGATCACCATACATAGGAAGTATGATCTTGATTCAATTTCAAATCAATACTTGGTCATGAGATATTTTTTGGGTAAATTACACATCACCCCCTAGTTTTCAATTGAAACTTAGATCATCCCCTGATTGTTGAAAAAATTCAAATTATCTCCTAGTTTAGACCCCAATATGATAAATTTGTCCCTAACGTTAGTTCTATGTTGTTAAGTGATGATGTCAGCTAGTTAAATAAATTTAAATTTCTAAACTACCCTTGACCAGTGTTGATTTACTATTTTACCCTTGTAACTAAAAAACCCCCCAAAGCCCCAAATTCATCTTCTTCCTCACACCTGCAACTCAATCTCAAGCAAAGTTCACCGGAGAGAAGAAAAGGCAGAAGTTTCGTTGAATCTTCACCGTTGCCCCATCTCTCCGGCGACTCTCTGATCACCATTGCCACACTCTCTTCTCCTTTGCAACCCCTCCCCAGGCCCCACCCTCCTCTGTTCTTTCTCCCCATTCTCTCTTCGTCTGTGATGATATAAAACCCTAGGTATTCATCCAACAGAGAAACTATTGTAGAAGCAGAGGTAAGATTTCATTCATTTAAGATCGAGTCCTTGTCTTTATTTTTCCCATTCGAAGTCGCCACAAGCCTGAATTTCCATTTCAATCGAAACTCAGATATAAAACCCTCCTCCATTCTTTCTCCCCATTCTCTCTTCGTTTATGGTGAAATTCTCTTGACTTTCTTAAAATGCTTTTCTATATCCGATGGTGCCATTCAAGGTCGACAAGAATGAAGGACAAGAAATCTAGTCTTTCTCATTCCGTTTATAATTTCTTATCAATATGAAGTTAACCCAAAATGCAGCAACATGATCTCGTTCCGGCTTCCAACCTTTGTACTATGGACATTGTTCAACGTATAATATTTCTATTGCAAGACGGAAGGAAAAGGACAATATAGAGGATGGGTAGACGAGGTTGTGATCCTTGGCTCGATCCATAACCCAAAACTACAGGATATAAAAAGATCCATCAATCCCAAGGATCCATAGGCTTAATTATGGATCCAACAATAGAAGCATTTGTTTAGTCTTAGATTTTACCGCTGCTGTAACCAGAAACGGAACTTTAAAAAACCCAATTTCGTAAAAAAAAAAAAACTTAAAAAAACCCAAGTTCAAGACAGAGAACCAGAAATGCTATCATCCTAAATACATAAAATTTTCCTCTTTCATCACGTCTATCAGTTTCTCCAAGCCCCATCCCTCCCCCTTTCTTCTTTGAGTTTCGTGTTGATGATAGTTTGGTATGATGGTTTAGATTTTTCCTCTTTTAGAATGTGGTTCGACTCTTCTTCGAATTGTATGGACCATAGGGCTAGGGCGAAACAGAGGCGGCAGCAGTGGCAGTGCTGCCAGCGGAGTTGTAAGGAAGGGGTGTGGTATTTTAGGTTGAAGATGAAGGAAGGGTAGTATTGTAAATTTAATTCTAATGTTTTAGTATAAGGGTAAAATAATCTTTTCACATTAATAACTAACAGCAAATTAACACCGGTACTGTGAAGGTATAATTTGAGTTTTTTAAAAAAGGGAGTGATCAGAGGTGATGTGTAATTTACCCTTCTTTTTTTTTTTTTTTCTTGATGATAAAAGAAAATATATTAAACTAGGCAACAGAAATATACATAAAGTTCTTAGCTTGGGCGTACTTAGCTAAATTAAGGGCTACTGCCATACAAAACAGATCCCCCTTATGTTCAAACGAGATATCATGTCCTATAATATTTAGGGTAAATTATACACATCCCCTGGTTTTCAAATGAAACTCAAATCATCTCCTGGATTTTTGAAAATAATCAACTGTCCCCTCTACATTAACTGTGTAAACTTAAATCAAATCAAAAAGTGAAATGACATATTTACCTCTTTCGATTTAAACAAATAAAACAAAAAAAAAAAAAAAAAAAAATGATAATTAGGGTTTTATTTCAATCGTTCTCTACGAGTTCAGGGAGTTGGGGCTTCACAGCCCTCCCACCACCATCACCACCATCGGATCAGCCGCCGGATTCTCATTCGCTAACCACCACCACCACTGGCGCTACACCTCTGAAGCATTTGGTTTTTATCTCACATTTCCCAGGTTCCTCTCCTCTTTTCTTTCTATCGACTTCTCTTCCTCATAAGTAGATCCATGTAATTCTGATTTCTTCCTCACCGTCATCGTAGGTACAAGGGCGTCAAATTCCCATTTCCATCTTTTCCTTCCAAATCCTCTTCTTCTTTTCCGACGTTAAGGAACCCAAGTTTCCCGTCCTGGGTTCCATTTTCTTGCCTTCTCTGCAACAAACCCAGGTGGGTTTCTCCAATTTTCGCCTGAGATGACCACATGCAGGTTGCAATGAATTAGAAGAAGTTTAGTTGAAATAAGAATCTTCATCTAAAAAAAACCTGCAATGAATTAGAAGAAGTTTAGTTGAAATAAGAATCTTCATCTAAAAAAAAAGAGTACAGTAGACAATCGGATATATCTGGTTAAATTCCCATAAGTAAAGAAGAAAGAATCAAACTCAAACGATTGAACCCATATCATAAGACCGAATCTACACTCAATTAACTGTCCATAGTCAAAGAACTTAGAAGAAGAGGGGAAAAATCAAACTCAAATGATTGAACCCATATCACAAGACGATGGGAAAGACCAGCAAACATTAAGCAAGAGAGATACACAAATTTTAATTTTTATCCAACCTTCGACTACAAGGAGCACTCTTCCATAATCATGATTCATGACATCGAACAAACCCTAAATGCGATCCCCAAAGAAAAATGTTAGGTAGAGCAGTGGAAAACGGAAACGGGAAACCCATCTATAGAACATTGGAGAAAACACCCACGACATTATAAAAAACAACAACGAACAATGGAAAACAGATCAATCAAGGGAACAAAAATAAATCAACGACAAACTAAAAATAATCCAATAGAGGGAAAGTGATGATGAACACACCTTACCAGAAACAGAACTATGTTGTGTTCTTCCAACAATCTTTTCTTTGCTTATATAATGATCAAATAGGGCTTTTTCTTTGCTGAGTCCATCAATTTAAGGATAACTACAGAATTACCCATCTCATTTCCTTCTATGTTCTTGACATTTTTTCAGAAAACGGGCATTGGGTTCTTTTTAATCCTTCCTATTTATCATTCATCTTCTCATGATTTCATCTTTATTTAAGGAAAATCAACACTGGTCAAGGGTAGTTTAGGGATTTAAATTTATTTAACTGGCTGACATCATCAGTTTTTTTTGGTAAACAAGTCTTTATTAAGGATAAGACATGCAAAAACTCATGGTGACAGTGAAGAACACAACTCACTCAACCATGGAGAGGATAGGGGCCAATCAGTTGTGCATGGTAACGACAAAGCCCTCCTAGCCAAGGAGTCAGCAACGCATAAAACTAACGGTAGAGACTAATTTGTCATATTGGGATCTAATACAGGGGATGATTTGAGTATTTTCAAAAACTAGGTCGTGATTTGAGTTTTGTTTGACAACCAGGGGGTGATGTGTAATTTACCCTAATATTTATATACAAAAAGTCTTTTAAAAGAGGCCAAGGCCAAGGATTAGTGGTTGGATAAGGAAGAAAATCAGCGATCCGATGATTGGAACACCACACTTCTTTTATCTTCCTGCCTAAGCTTAAAGCATGGTCAAGACCTATTCGTATACTGAACAATTCTGGTTCTAAGCAACTGGACGACTTAATAAACCCTGCTGAAATTACTCTTTGTGTCTGGTATCCTAAACAGATTAAAATAGGATAGTTGAAATTTGAAAGACAGGAAAAAGTAGATAATACAATCTCCTTCTCCTCACCTACGTATACATTATGTTGAGGTTTTGGTGTCTTGATTTTTGATGATGGACTGCTGTGTGGAGCCTCTGGGGGCCGCAGCCTCCGAGGAAAATTTTTTAAGGACTATATGGGTATTTCGGTAAATTTCCTGTCTGTATAGGGTGTGGCTATAAATCTGTAACGAGAGTTCTTTATCTATATTGCAAATTGAGAGAGGTGTGAGGAACGAGCGACAGTAACCCTATTCTCCATTGATAGTGAAATAGATCTCATCTCACTATGAACATAGGCAACCTTGTCGAAACACGTAAATCTTTGTGCGCATTGTGTGATTGTGTTTGCGATTTCCATTCTTCTTTGCATCGTGTTAGGTTTTACACATTATGGGATGAAAATGGGGGTGAGGATAGATCTAAATCAACTAACCATTTTCCAACCTGCTTCATTATCCAAGTAGGATCAGGCTTTTCTAATCCAATCACAACCTTGTTTCTAGTAGCCCAAATGAAATAACAAGTAATAATAAAAACCCGAAAAAACCAAATCAAAGATTGTTTGTCTAATTTACTATTAAACAAGGTCTCAAGGCATAAATTTTCCAATGAGGGATGAGATAAGAATTTCGTTCGTAACCCCAATGGACCAGCACAGCCCAAATGTCTTTAACCCAATCACATGAAAGGAATAAATACCAATAGGATTTGGCACAACTTCCACAGAAAGCACAGGAAGGGTCGATCTAAAGCCATTTGGATAAAGTTGCCTTCATTGGAAGTTCTGCATTTGACAAATGCTAAAAAATATTTTGAAATTTGAGATGAATCTTCAACTTCCAAAAGAATTTCCACCAAGTGGAAAGATAAAAATTATGACAAGAAACTAACGAAAGATAAAAATTATGACAAGAAACTAACGAGTTTAGAGATTTTTTGTTGTTGTATTTATACATATATTTATTAAGTGTTTTTAACTAAAGTGTTTGGTATGCATTCTTGGAATGAATTCTAAGTTGATTTCGCATTCTCAGATGAAAAAAATAGTTGTTTTTATCACCTGAGACTGTGAAATTGACCTAGAATGCCTACCAAACACAGCCTTAAGATAAACGACTAATCTAAGTAACTCACAGACTGGCTAATGAGGTTAGGTTTGAAAAACTTAAGGAAACTATGATGCATGCAAGACTTGAATACTGAACTTTTCAATTAGAATTATAAATTTTTTTTTTCATCCAAAAAAATTAAAGAAAGATAAATATAGAATGTTGCATGAAAAGGTATTAGGTATATGAATCAATTAGGCTCTAAAATTTGAAGTGTTAATTGGAACAATGACTCGTATAAAAAAAAAAAGTTAATTGGAACAATGACATATCTGTCTAATAATTGACATTGCCAAAAAAAGTTAATGTTGCATGAAAAGGTATTTTGTGTTTTTTCTTCTTTTAGTGAGCACAAACACTTTCTTCTTTACTGTTAAATTTCAACGTACTTAAGAACCCTCTTCTAAGCTAAATAATGCCCTCTTCTTTCTATTTTCAGCTTAAATCCAACCGAGTTGCATATTCCTTTCAGCAAAATTAAGTTTTCCTTCACCAATGATGAAGAAGATGTTGGTTCACTCACAAGTTTACGATCATTATTATTCTACCCTTATGTTGGATTGGTCGTATTGGTATCAGCACAAGACAATCTCGTATCCTTTACCGTGCATTAAATCCATTTAGCGTACACATTTTTCCTTTCTTCTTCTTAAGGCCCCGTTTGTTTAGAAGGGTTTTGGTAGGGTGTGATTTAAGGAGTATTAGAGTTATACTACTTTCCCACAAATAAGATAAATTCATGTGTTTAGTTAACTAGGGTGGAAAAGTTACCAAACAACATTTGCATGCCAAGTTTTCCTTATCTAATGACATATGCTTCACCCCACCCTATCAAAGTCCCACCAAATTGGTACAACTCTTACACTGTTAATTGGAAAGTTCCAATAGCACTTTGCTAGCTTCTCCTTTTTCTTCCTTCTTCTCGCTTATCTCTTTGGCAAACAAAATGTCAAGGCATGCCCAAGCGTTCATGTTCTCAAACCATACCCCAATCATCACTAATATCTTATATCCATCAAAGTGCATTGATACCAGTAGTAAAGAAATTCCTCCTTTACCTTCAATGTGACCTAATCAATATATGGTCCTTCCTTTTTCCATTTTTCTTTCGTGACAAATGAAAGTGTCCCTTCAATGTACATTGTGATTTCTCATTGGGGAGTGGGTACGAAATTTATCAGAATTGGCCAAGTATTGACTACTACTCAATGTGGATGAAAACTTGAAATTGAAGCTTGATTCTCACACAATAGTGATCCATCATCTTGTCAGCACAACATGCTATGCTCAAACTGTTGGATTTTGATATATGATATGTGTTCATCAAATTCAATTTAATGAGATTAAATTAATTCATTGTAATATTATGCACTTGTTATAATTGTTATATTTTGTGCAAGTTATAGTACCTTTAAACCTTTTCTCAATATTTCTATAAAATTTCCCAAATACCCTTGGTTCACCTATTTTGTTATTTGGAGCAATCACATGGAGAGGCTGTTGCTGGATTTTGAAAACAAATCCCGGCCATCCAAAGGTCGCTCCTCTGATCTAGGATACTCCCAAGCTAAGGGTTATTTTTCCTAATTTTTGGTTTATTAATTATTTTATTTTATTAGTAAAAATAAGCTGTTTTGAGTAGAAACATTTTTATAAATAGTTATATATTTTGTGTTTAAAAAATTTTGAAATTTCTATGCATGCAAGATACCCCCACTATGCTTGATGTCCACTAATTTTCCTGGGGTCCAAATATTTTTATTTTAGATCGTTTGAACCTTGTGACCTTTCTTAGAACTTGCATAATCTGAAACTGTGGAGCATGTTTTGGGTTCAGCCTTTATGCTAACCTTAAACTCTGGAACATGTTTTGGTTTGGACCAATTCATCCTCCAAACCTAGGTTTGCTACTTTTCCTTTCTTTTACCCCTTTGTTAAGGCACTTTAGAAAATATAATAAATGTCAGAAACGTAAAAAAAAACTTCAAAAAAAATATGAGATGTTTCTTTCATTATTTTATAGGCTCAATAGCCATTGTTTTCTATGCATGTATCATGTTGTGCATGCTCCAAATTACCCCTAGGACATAGATATCATTTTCTGTTCTGTCTTTTCTATCTAAAGCCTTGTTTTTCAATTAACGCAAGTGATTTGGTTTGTAGTCAATCTCTACAATGTAAAGCACCCATTAGTTTTGTGCACTGATGATACAGGTTTTTCACGGGGTTTTCTCAATCAGTCTTTATTGTGAGTACAACATTGTGGTAGATTCATTTGGTATGTAATATTTCCCAAGTGTTAAATTTTTTTATAAATTTTAGTTGATTTATATCCACTTCTTGTCTTTTGCTCTATCTACCACAATAGTAGACCAGAAATAATTCCAGACTTTTGGGGATGTTTGGATTTGTCATATGGTTACTATAGGATATACATCTTTGTACTTATATAGAGAAAGTTTGAAAATTGGTTTTTGAAAATTTTTGTGATTAGTGTGTGTACTTTTTATCTACAAATTTTGCAAATGCCATTGCTTTCTGGTATGATGAATGACCTTGGCTCACAACTTATTCAATGGAGACAGCTGTATGCTACAAACTTTGTCACACCCCAAACCATCCCCTGGGAGGATTCGGGCAAGTGACCCGCATATCCTACGATATCCACCAATCCTTCGGGATCCAGAAGCAGTACTTACATGTCACAAACCACCAACAAAGGTAGATATATAATAAATGTATATCAGAGTGCAACCGAAGACTTGAACTACCCATAGATAATTTATATCATTTATAATAAAATCCCAAATACCTACGTTATGCCATATTCATATCCATTTATGCTTAAAGGTACAATATTCTGATAATTACACTTCTTAAAAGAAAGAAACTTAAATAATCACAAAATCGTCGCAAAACAATAAGATGAGGAAGATCTGCAGTTCCATTGACAGTGTCGTCGCCCAAAAGTAAACCAGTACTTGCAAAATCACCTAAAAGAAAATATGCACGAGCGTGAGCTCCACCGAACCCAAAAATGAAATATAAACCATGCATGCACATGCAAGCGCAACCATAAGTCTATATGCATGAGATTCATTTATATTAATTAATCCACCTGACAACAAAACCAAGTCAGGTAGAGGTACTACTACAATCCCCAATATAAGTATCCCTGGTGCGGGCTTTTAACCCCTTCCCGCGATACACCCATTGAGTTGTCGGAGAAAATCAGTCAGCTCTAGCATCTACTACTCCATGGTTAGCCCCACTAGCCCTCTGTGATTATCCAGTGATACCATCCCCCTTTTTGATGGATGGTAACCAACCGAAAAATATCTTTGGTATTAGTTCTCTCACAGGCATCCAACACCTTAACCCCTGTTGGCAATGGTACGTAGCACGGGTGATGAAACCCTAACCATATGCATTCTATATGACATAGTATGAGTTGGGTGGTGCCAATCATCCCATTCTACGGCCCACCACCAGCCTCATTTCCAAGCCGGCTACGACATCTAAGCTAACAATTTAATGATATCGTACGAGTCGGGTGGTGTCAACCGCATCCCATTCTATGGGCTACCACCAGCCTCATTTCCATCTAGGCTAACAGTTTATATGCAAGCATTCCCAACAGTTACATCATATCATCAATAGTTTCCAATGTAATTCCAATAAGAATAAGAGTATGTAAAGATAGTAAAGTAAATTATCCTTGTTATAACCCAATAGTTATGTTACACCTACACATATGGTGCCCACTCACCTTGACTAATTCCTATTTGTTCCTCTAATTGTCACAGTTGAACTTTGAAACAATTCTTCGTATCCGGGGCTATAACCTATGTTAATGGGATCATTAGAATATGTTAAATACTGTTTGAATGGGTTTAGAGTCCTAGGGTTGCTTTGGAATTAGGTTGGAGTCCAATCCAAACACAAAACAGTGTTGTCAGCATCTCTGGGCCTTTCACTGGGCCTTCGGGAATCGCCCATTGAATTGCCCAGAGAGAAAAATACAGAAACAGTGGGGGTTCTTCCTGGGTTTTTTTTTGTTTTATACCACAACAGCCTTGGGGAGTGATGGCAATGGTTCTCCCCATGGTTGGCTCATGTTTTGGTCCCATGGTCCTTCCTTGGATCATTGCCATTGGTGCTCCCAAGGTAATGACAACAACAAGGCTGTATGGGCTAGGGGTTTATAATAGGTTTTGGGTCCTAATTACCATTTGGAGGCATTGGGTAAAATTCCATAAAGTTTTAGGTTTGGTCACAAAACTGCCACTGGGCCTTTCATTGGGCGTTTGGTGAATCGCCCAGTGCATCACCTAGTGCCCAGTGTCTGTACAGCACGGGATTTTTGAACATCTATTGGAATTTCTCTACAGATTTCTTCCCAATACAATTTGGGATGCTTCCCAGAGGTTAGTAATACTTATATTTAGGTCCCTATGATAGCTTACATGGTTCTAATCATAGTTTTCCATTTTGGGTGATGGATTGGGTTCAAGCAAGACAAGGCCAAGATCAGTCTCATAGCATTCTAATTCCTATAAAACAGTACAAGAGTAGCTATGTTAGCATATTACAGTAGTAATCCTAAGTCATAAAGTAAGAAACGCATCATGCATGTAAGGATCCATGATTCTATCCTACCATTCATGTTTTATGTACATGGTTTGTCACAAAACTAAGCTATATTCATGGCTGGAACTGAGGTTTAAGCATTCTGGGTTTGTAAGAATGTAGATGAAGAGCAATAACATAGAATTATGGCATGCATGCGAGGATCCATGATCTCCTAAGCATTCTACATGATATTTGCATATGGGAACATGGTAATACATGGTTATATAGCTAAGCTTTGGGAATCTTATGCAAGAACCATAAATAAGAGGCATGGTAGGGGTGTAGGATGGGCTCTAAGGATGTATACCTTCAAGGCTTGAGGTATTCGGCCAAGGGTCCAAGCTCCCTCTCCCTTTCTTTCCTTCTTCTTCTCCTTCCTTCTCTTCCTTCTCTCTTTCTTTCTTCCTTTCTTTCCTCTCCTCCAATGTTTTGAACAGTAGGAGTCTATGTCTAAAGCTGAGTCTTCTATTTATAGGCCCTAGTCCACTAGGGTTTGTTTGGCTAGGGACTGTTATAAGAAAGACTCATTATTTCCTAGCTTTTCTATGTGCAAGGCTAGGTAGGTGGGTCCCACATGGGTTCATGGCTGGCGAATGATTCCTACAAGTCATTGCAAATGTATTGAGGGGATCCCCATTGCAAAACATTAGGTTCCCATAAGTTTGGAATGAAAGATACTTGATTCAGCAACTCTGGGTCTTTCACTGGGCATTTGGAATTGCCCAGTAAATCGTCCAGAGAATTCTAATCCGCTGTTTTTGCTTGGATCGAAATGAAGTTTTAGTTCACTTAAAGGTATAATTGGACAGTAATTTCTTCTAACACAATGAAGTTCTATGAGTCTAGTTTCTAACAAAATCGGAATCAAAGAAAATGAGGTTTGGATGATGGAGTTATGTCATTTTTATTAAACAAGGGTCAATCTACCAGAATTGAAAGATTCGATTATTGACAACAACTTGAAGTGAGATTTCAGCTCACTTAGAGACATAATTGGACAATAGTTCCTTATATATAAAATGTAGATCTATGAATTTAGTTTCTAACAAAATTAGAATTAAAGCAAATGAAATTTGGATGATAGAGTTACATCATTTTAACTAAGTGGGGGTCAATCTGCCAGAGTAATAGAATTTGATTTTGAGTTGGGATTTAGCATGCATGTATGGAATTGAGTTCTCATCATCAAATCAAACAGTCAAGTTGATGTTTGGTCTGCAAATGGTTTAATTCAAGCATTCAAGGTGATGAGGGTCAACATTAGTTTAACCTAGAACTAGGATTAGGTCCTATGGTTGGGTTTAAGCATGCATGCAAAGGAATTAGGTTTATAATTTAATCAAATCATGAAAACCCAAACATGAATGATGATAAAAGGTTCATTTCTAATTATCCTAACATCTGAACTAAATTCTGGCCTAAGACAGAGTAAATGAAAGAAATCAGATCTGAGATTAAGGCATGCATGTATTGCATTGGCTTTTCCCAATTGTATCTACTTGGATAGATTTAACATGCATGACCAAGGATGGTTTAATTTAGACAAAACAGATTTGTGCATGATACTAGGTCTAGGTAAAGGGGTAGAAGGAGAGCTAGAGTAGGTTTAGAAACTCTTACCTATGCTTGGTATTTGGGTAATCAATTCTCTTCTTTCTCCTTGCGGAAACAATGCTGAGTTACCCCGATTGTTAATGCCTTCGTGTATTAACCTTCCCCATATATTTCATAGGCCTAATGTATCATGTATTCGGGTAGGACCTTAGAAATCAAGGGATAATACCTACCTTAAGCTATACATTTGGTGGTGAACTGTACAATGACAAAGAGTTGGTGTTTGACTTCTTATCGGTATGTAGGTCCTCACCAGCAGGGCTATCTCATTAAATTCAACCATGGGATCATTACACCACAGTGTACTGGTAACTTTGACCTCGGGTTCCAAACCTTCAACTAAAAATTCAAATTAGCCTATATTTTTGGATACTGGTTTAACAAACTCTGTATTACTTTACAGAGTTTTTTTTTTTTTAGATTTGTAAGTCTTAAGAACCTTTTCTTACCCATCACCAAAAAAAAAAGACCTCACTTTATTTTACAGAGTTGATTAATGTATTCTTTCCCTATTTTCTTGGATTTGTATGTATAAAACTAGAAGTTGTTACATTGATATGGTGCTAGTTTGGACAGTAGGAATTGAACAAACATCCTATGGTGGACGGTGGCTGTGGTGCAAAGTGTTGTGCTACAACAATGCTTGTTTCTTTGAGAGAGTTATTCATAAACTTGCATATTCAATCATGGGAGCAGCAGCAGACAAACATTATTCAAATTTGAGAGATTGAATTTGTTTGTTTTTTTAGGAAATGTTGTACATGGATGTATAGGATACATTGACAAGGATAATCATTTTTTTTTAATTGCATGTAAACATTTGGTTACATAGTTTATATATTATGAATTGAAATAAAAACACAAACATTTGGTTCACCAAAAAAAAAACACAAACATTTGGTTACATAGTTTACATATTATGAATTAAAATAAAAACACTCATGATATGCATTTAAAGTTTTGTAAGTATATGTAGTCTTATAAAGAACATGGGGAAAAAGAGCAAAAACAAATGGGAAAAAAGAGGTTAAAAAAAATCAATGTTTTTTAGAGGCATTAGTCAATTGCCCCTAAAAGATAAGAAAAAAAATTTAAAGGTAGTAGTAAAGTGCCTCTAATGTTAACAAGCAAAAGCATCATTGGCGGTAGTGAAATGCCTCCAATATTAACATGAACCGCTTCAAAAAGATTTCTTTTCGATTACTAAATTTGGTATTAGCAGTGGTACAAAAAGCATTTAGAGGCGTTTCACAATTGCCACAACAAACTGCCTCTAAATGACTCAAAATAGAGGCTTTTCTTAGCATGCCTCTAAAGGCCCTAACTGATTAGTGGCATGACATTTAGAGATGTTGTAGGTGCAGCGGACGGAGGGTTGCTGAGCGTGCACCCAGGGGAAAGAAGAAAAATAGAAAAATGGGAGTCGCCACCTAGATTTAGGGTCTAGGACCCATGAATGGTGCCCCTTCTTCGCAGAAGGGGTGCTAAATTAACTCCAATGATTCAATGGATGGTCTGCCCCAGATCTCTGGGTAAGTGTCAAGTTACGGGCTGGGAAGGTGTTAGGCACCCAGCAATCGTCCGGCCGACGGTCGGTCTTCCTAGACCAAACTCTATTGTGTACTGTTGTGTTATACATATTATGCACCTAATTAAACTATTTTTTTTTTTGAAGATTTTTTATTATCTTAATTGAAATTTATGAACCTAGTTAGGCTAATTAAGATTAATGTTTTAATCTTGATTACTATCACTAGGTTAGATGGTTATGTTCATTAGGCATCCTAGTTAAGCTAATTAATGGATTTTACCTAAATTAGAAAGCCCAATTCTATGGTCTAAAACATAGTTGACTGTAAAAAAGAAAACCAAGTCTAATTATATCATGGAGAAGGACAATTATATTGATAAGCAAAACAGCTTATAGGCCAAAATTACGAAAATGCCACTAAAGGGCCAAAATATGTACAAAGGCATGAAATCATATTTAAATGCTGTAAATAAGCAAAACATGATTAAATAACATTAACATCATGCATTTGGATCATCAAGAGCACATGAAATGGCAAGGAAATGTGGGGTGGTAAAAATTACCAAAATGCCCTTGTTATGGCAAACATGTAGAAAATGCATGATAATTCATGAAAATGCTGACTTATGCTTAAAACATGTTTATTAAATGTTAAAACATGCGGCGAAAGTAACAGGAGGAGCCTTTCCGGGGTCCTAAGCAAGGTTTGGTCACAAAATGACCAAAATGCCCCTAAGGGCAAAATGGCAAAAGTGTCAAAAGACACTTAGAATCATTGTAGGCATCGAAAGTGATGTTAAACATCCTAAAATGACTGAACACACCAAATGATATTTCTAGAATGATAGCCTAGGCCCACGTTTGGTAAATTACCAAAATGCCCCTAGAGGGCGCAAATGACTTTGTATGCATATCTATCAAGCATGATGGTCACGTATGCATATGAAAACATCCTAAACCATTCTAAAACAGCATGTCATGCATAAAAACATTTTTTCCTATTTTTCCAGAATTTGTCATTATAATTAGAAAAATGGCATTTATACCCCTAAATGAGGTGGGAAATGTATAAAAACTATCAAACATGCATGTCAGTGGATAATGATTCCATAAAATCAAGCATGATGAAATATGCATTCCATAATCCCCATCACAGATCCGAATTGGATCAAACCAGAGCCCATTACCACTAATCAAAACATGATCTTTAACATGGTCATAACACTTTTGTCCAAATACCCACCCACATGTTCAGATTTTACATAATCCGAAATCCTTTACAGGGGTAAAAATGTCACAAAAAAATGATTTGGAGCTTGAGAAAATTAAAGAATGTCAAACATAGTGACAAGCATCATCCCTGAAAATTTCATATTTTTCTCACTCTTGAATTATTTTTAACATTTTTATAACTGAAAAACAACCTTTGTTGTAAAGAAAATCAAAACAAATACTTAGAAATAAGTAGAAAATATGGAAAAATACCCTTGAAGCGTGGAAGTGCCTGGGCTCAGCTTGAGTAACCTTTTTTTGACTGTAAGTATTGCCAGAAACCTCCAAAAGCCGCTCCAAGTGTGGTTGCTCCGAATGGCAAGAGTGGTGAAGAAGGGGTATTTACGGAATTTTATATCAGTAATGGAGCATAACCTATGGATAAGAAAACCATGGATGGAAAGAGGGGATCAAGGACTACGTGAAGGTAATTTTTCACTAATTTTCCTCCCCCCCTAACCTCTCTAAAACACCTCCTATTTATAGGAAAAAAGTGTTCGAGGAAAGGTCTCAAAGACCCCTGGTGCATTAATGGCTAGGATAAGGAGTGATGGGTTGGCTTGCGTGTGGCCAGGCTTGCTGCGCAGCCTGGGCTTGTGTGTGCCTAGGCTTGCTGTGCAGCCTGGGCTTGCGTGTGCCTAGGCCTGCTGGGCAGGTGGGCATGGGTGATGGGCCTTGTGTGGCTCAGCCTAAATGGTGGGGCTTTGTCCCCTGCCGACAGTTCAGGTGGGTCGGGTCAGGCCGGGTTGATCCAGTTGGGTCAATTCGGTCTGACTCGGGTCGGTCAACTTTTTATTTTATTTTTCTCTCTTTCTTAAAGATTCCATTTTAAAGGCCCACATTCAAATATTGATATCTTTCAATCCGTGTGGCCGATATGGTCGGATTTTGCCTAAAAATGGCATGAATATCGAGAAAAGCACATAAATGGTGTTTCACACCGATCAAGGTCCAAATGATACCAAAATTACATGAAATTTCACGTGTAAGCACAATATGACCAAATAAAGTTATCCAAATGATTTCAGGTCACATCGGGTGGCTTGGGTACCAAGAACCATACCAGGGGCAAAACGGTCATTTTCACAAAAGTACCCGATTTGGCCGAAACTTTACGTGAAAACTTAATATGACCAAATGAGGTCATCCAAAGTATTTCGGACTAAATCGGGTGGTCCAGATATAGAGAACCGTGCCAGGGGCAAAATGGTCATTTTTACAAAGGTGTTGGATTTGGGTGAAACTTTAAATGTGGACTTAAAATGGTTAAATACGCCTATGTTAGGGGTTTAGGCTCTACTTGGGACAGTTTGGTTACAAAAAGTGGGGTAGGGGTAATTTGGTAATTCTTGCCATTCAGTCACCACACGAGTTACGTCCTTGACCATCATTGCCTAGACACACTTCCAAGGTGTCAAAATGTGGTGTCTACAGATGTTTATGCGGCATTAGTAAAACACACCCCTAAAAGTTTAGAGACAATTGTATAAGATTTAGAGGTTTTCATCAACACCCCTAATGTTAGATTTTGTTGTAATGGTACATCACATCTATAGATTCATGTAAAGAAAGTATCTGGTTGAATAGGTTGCTTGATTAACTGAGAATCAAGCAAAATGTAATAATTGTTTATTGTGTCAGTCAGAGTGCATTACTTTTGTCTTTAAGTTCAATGTTTCATTCTTGAATTAAACACATTGATGTAAAATATCATTTTATTTGAGATATGGTGGAAGATGGAGTAATCTCTCTGCAAAAGATGGAGTAAATCCAATGTTTGAATCCCTAGATGTACCTATCAACATCTGGACTGACTGCGAGGAACTAATTCATTGGATGCAACCTCCAACAAGACAATGGCCGTGGGAGATTTTCACCATCCTATGGGATAGTAGACATATCTTGGGAGACTTTTGTACCTTTCTGATTTAAAAAAAAGACAGATTTGTTGTGTATCTAGCACATAAGCTAGCAAATCAAGCAAGATGTACTAAAACTGCTGTTTGTATTTCAGATTTTAACTAAAAAAAAATATCCAATGTTTTATTCTTGAATTAAATACATTGATGTAAAATATCATTTTGTTTGAGATGTGGTGGAAGAAAGATAGAGTAATATCTCTGCAAAAGATTCACACTAATGACAACAGTGTAGTCATTTTGATGAAGCCTGTTACGAGGGAGAAGTTCATATGATGCAGAACTTCTTTTGGGCTTGTGTTTATTTGATCGAAAGTGACGTTTGAACAATTCGGAACTCTGAAGGTTATTTTCAAAATTAGTCTTCAAGTGAGAGAATATGAAATTGAATTGACAATTAAAAAGTCAAACGCATTAACTATCTCACCATCATTACACTGTTTGTATAAATGAATGGGAAGACAATTTCCATTACGTCTTCTCATTGTAGGTTGTAGCAAATGAATGAAGAAGAAAAATTGAGAGAAGGGGTCAGCCATGGTCGGCACAACCCATACCTACCGTGCCCATTTTTGAAGAAAATGGGGAAAGACGAGGCTGGTGCAGAGCCATGCCCGAGGTATCCCATCCCACTCACCTATAAATAGGGAAGGGAGAGAAGTTGCACACAGAAGAGCGATTGAGAACTAAAGATTTCAGGGATTCATTGAGTTGTGTCCTTAATTTGGGTTGGGTTTTTCACTTTAGGAATTGTTAGTATATATTACTCTCTATAATGGTTTCCTTTTCGGGAGATTGTGAGTGTGATACTATGAGAGTGAGATTCGTTGTTCAGTGGATTCCACATACAATATTGTGGGTGTGGTGTGTAGGTTATATATTTCTCTTATTGTAAAGTGAGCTCTGTTCCTACCAAAAAAAAAAAAAAAAAAAAAGTGAGCTCTGTGAAATTGACATTTAGACATAGACCATCGCGCCAAACCACGTAAATCCTATGTCTTCGAATTTTTTACTTTTCCATGTTTATTTTAATAGTACACTTTAAATTCATACTTACCATAGTATGGTACGAATTTCCGCTACATTCTTCCCCTTTTACTTTTATGCGTCCATCTTCTTTTCTTCTCTTCTTCTCTTCTACTCTTACACTCTTAAAACCAACTCAATTACCTAACACAATTGCAATTGATGAAGCAAACTTTTATTTATTAAGACGTATTTTTCAACGTCAATATCATAACAAAACAGTCAATTCACACCCACACTTAATCTTTAGATAGAGAGCTAGAGACAGGGAGAAGAATCCTCCTCAGTCTCCTTTATTCTACATACACTCATACATAGTATTAAATTAGAGAGAGAGGTGAAATGAACAAAACACCCCTCTGCTCTATTTCCTACATAGAAGACACAGGAAGCCTGATATCATTTCTAAGGAAGCTTTTCAACCAATAAGCTGATTTCTTTGGGATCCGTGTCAAGTTCCAAGATTGCATCTCAAAATTCACGTAGTACATTCCAAACGGGGTTGTGTAGCCATAGTTCCACTCAAAGTTGTCAAGCAAAGACCATACGAAGTATCCTTTCACATTCACACCCTCCCTATAAAACAACCAAATAAAGAGGATAAAATTTTGGTTAATCTTAATAATAATTAATTATTGCATCAAGGGATACTTTTAATTGGCAAGTCAATACATTCTTGCTATTTCAAAAGAAAAATGTAGATGATGTTGAAGAGTCATATTTGAAATTACATAGATGTCCTCATGAATCTTTTTTCTTTTAGATATTTTTCTGTTTAATAATATGGCATGAACTAATAATGCTATTTTTAGTATTATAAAATATTATTTAATCATATTCTTATATCAGATTGGATAGAATAGTTTTAGAACTTGATTTAGTTTTTGGATATCTTTTTTTTGGATACAGATTCCTCCAAACGGACACGAATACGAATCAACTATGAATTTTCGACTATCCTTTTACATCCTTAATTGTGAGAGAGTATAGAAAATGTTGTAGGCTCAAACAACCGTTCCCATATGTTAAGGAATTCGATTACGAATTCAAATATCATTTGACCGTGTCATATCTTATCCTTCTTGTATAACCATTTTTTTAAATTTAAAGTGTATAACCTTCTATCCCAATCTTATCTTTATTGTAAGAGTTTTACAATATGAATGAATGACATAACCCAGTCAAATGGGTAAGAGTCATTAATTCAAAATCATATATTCTTTACATAGTATCAGAGCCAATAGTCTCTCTCTTCTCCCAACCTCCTTCTCCCTGTTGTTGAACCACCATGCCTCTCTCTCATGGGTGGGTGCCTATTTTTTTGTTCCTATTGGAAACCTGCACTCTACTGGAAAGGCACCAACCAACTATGATAGCAGTTGTCTTCTTTCACGCTAACAATTGAGTGGGATGATACAAATAAAAGATTTTGTGGAGTGATGGCTCTGGGCTAGGCCCATTTAATAACTAGGCGTGGTAGCCAAACCCAATTATAGTCCCTTATGAACTAAGCCATGCTTTCACAGCTTTGTGCCATATCCTAGTTTTCAGAACTAACTAAATATATTTTTTTTAGGGGATCTTATAAATGTTGAGACACATGCATCATGAAAAACTACTTAGAGAGAAAGTCTTAACAACCGTATCTGACCCATAACTAAAAGTAGGGGTGTAAATGAATAGCTAAAATCCTTTTCCGTATCTATGTCCGTATCCGTTTAGCACTATCCGGATCCGTCCGAAAGCTAAACGGATTCGGATATGGATAGAATATAGCTGTCTGAAAAGCTATATTTACATGTAAACGGATAAAATATCCGTTCCCTATCCGTGTCTGTATCCGTTTAGCACTATCCGAATCCGTCCGATAGCTAATTGGATGCGGATGCGGATGCGGATATAGCACTATCCGAGTCGAATCCAATCCGTTTACAGCCCTAACTAAAAGCAACTCAGATAGGTCTTCTGGGTGGAAGGACTTTTCTTTACTGTAGTTTTCTTTTGGCATTTTTATGATATTTTCTTTCTAACACCCCCCTCCCCAAAGAAAAAAAAAGTAGAGATTTTTGGATATTATATAAACAGTTTGGGGGATTGCTTTAGATACTTACCTGATGGCTCTGCGAAGGTAATACAGATGAGTTTTGAAGTATTCAATTCTACTGGTGTCAATGAGGGACTCCAACATTGGGGCTTTCTCTTGGGAAACTCCTGCATGGGTAGCCAAAATTAAGAAAATTAACTTCATTTGAAATTGCTGTTGAAATGAAATTTAAAACTTCCTATGTTAATGTTGCGAGCTTTCCCCTCCTTGATGGCTTTACTGTAGTTGGTAGGAGTCTGTCATGATTTTTGTTGTTGTATAGTTTCTTGTATTATTTCATTCTTTTTTCCTTTAATATAAGGGAAAATTACATTTACCACCCCTGTAGTTTGAATCTATTACGTCTATCATTCCTAAGGTTTTAAAATTACGTCCATACCCCTGAGCAGTAACTCTGTTAGTTTTGAAAAAAAATGACAATTTTGCCCCTTCTTATTGTCTTCTTCTTCTACTTCCTCCTCCTGCAAACCCACCTGCCGCAACCCCTGTGCAACCCCATCCATGCAGGGCCGCAACCCCCGCTCTGTCATCTTTCTTTCGTAATCTCATCTTCAAAGTCGATGCCAGTAACGATTATCAATTAGGTTGGATTCCAGAAAGATTCACCTGCGATAGCTCGATCAGGGAGTGCCTTGAGGGTAACGAGTTTGAAATGGACACAGAAATCAATCGTCGCATTCTAGCAGCCAGCCGTTACATAAGCTATGGAGCACTGAAGTAGAACCGAGTCCCTTGCTCCAGACGAGGTGCTTTTACTACAATTGCAGGAGAGGAGCTCAAGCTAACCCTGATCGCTGTAGTTGCAGTCGCATTACTCGATTCTGGAGTTAGTTTTCTTCCTTTTTTTTTTCCAATTCCCTTCGTCTTCCGCTTCTTCCAAAGCAACCAACAACAACCTCTCCATCAAAGAGAGGAGAATCCCGACAATGGTTGTGGGATCAACATGAACGTACCTCCAACCTTCAATACCAATGGCGAGAGAGAAAATTTTTCAAACCCATCTCCATTAATCCAATCATACCATTACAACGATAATCCACATGCCTTAATCCCTTCTGTTCCCCTTCATGTTCCTCTTGAGAATGCAACCTCAATTTCTGGGTTCAAGTCATGGTTGCGTCAAACACCATTTTCAGGTTGCTAGTAACTGGTGGGGCACTTGGGCTTATAGAAGGAACTGCAGGTAGTGGCGGGACAGAGAAGCTAACCAGAGGAGCTACAGCTAGAGGCGGGACTGAGAGACAAACTGGAGGAGTTGCAGATAATGATGAGGCACTCACGGAGACAGGAGGAAAAGCAGGTAGGGGAGGGGTGGCGGCTTTGAGAGGAAGAGTAGCAGGGACTGGAGGTCCTCGACGGTGATGGCGACGTCGATGATGAGAATGGTTGGCGATGGTGGCGTTGATTGATCGGAGATGGGAATGGAAGCAGAGATTCTCTCGGTTGTTTAGAGGCGATGAAGGTTTTTCTCTCCTCTGTTTTTCGTTTTTTTTTGGTTTTTTCATTTTGAGAAGATGATGTTTTGGGGGTAAAAAGGTAATATTTCTTTATTCCAAGTGGGGGTAAATAAGGAATGAGATTTTATTAAGGGTAATATGGGTATTAAGATTAAAATTGGGTGGCGACAGGATCACTTAACTGTTCTAATCTAACGGTTGGGGTACGGTTGTAAGATTTTTTCAAAATACAGAGGAGGTTTTTGAAATAGATGAATTTTCAAGAGTGGTAGACGTAATAGATTCAAAGTACAGGGATCGTAAACATAATTTTCCCTTAATATAAATGATCTTTTAGCAAAAAAAGAAGAAAGATGGATCTTTAATTAGTCTTACCATTTTCGGTAATGTACATAAGAGGATTGTTGTATTTCCCGTTTATGTAATTCAGAATTTGTTCCATGGCCATTGGATATACATAGAGCCATGGTGAAGCAGTCTGCCAAAAAAAAAATATAATAATTATAAATCAAATGCAATATCATTATTATTAATTTGATTACTGTGTCACATGGGGAAAATTAAGGTTATCTAAAACTGCATTTTTCATACAAAAAAGTGGAAACTACATCTATAGGGAAGGTTAAGTGGAGTGCCTCCTCCACATATGGGCGAGGGCCAATGAAACAGATTTTTTACCTATCTGACCCGTTTCACATGTGGTGGAGATTTCACTTCATTAGCCTTGACCTTGTGTTTATTTTGAAAAAAGATCCTCTTCAACCAATCATCCAATAGCGGGGAGGATTTGAATACGTATCCTCGGGTATTGAGCAGATGTTGGGATGCATGTCCAAGCCTTTCCAGCCATTGGATAGGTGATTGGAGAGGATCTGGATCCGTTTGTCTTCATCACTTAAAATAACACAGGGATGGGTAAGTTTGTAATTAAAACTCATACCGGTGTACCAATTGCAGTGCCATTTCGAACACCTGTGACATTGAATATTCAACAAGAGTGGGAGTTAATTATTAAGTCTTATGATTAAACTCCATTAACTAATTAGTTAACATTAGGGTTCCATGGACGTATGTAAGGATTTCAACAACTTACCGGTGGTATTGGCGCAAGCATCTGTTTGATAGCTTAGAAAGTTGGGGTCAGCTGGAGAAACATTGAAAGCATAAGAGGTAGTATAGTAATTTAATCCAAGGAAGTCAATAGACCCTTTTAACATCTCTGATTCTGTTGCATTAAATTCCGGCAGCCGTTCTCCCACAAGTTCTTTCATAATTTCTGGATAATCGCCATTGGTTATTGGGTCCATATACCTTCACAGTAACAAATTAAAAAATAAAAATAGAAACTAAATAGAGAAAGAAAGAGAGAGAGACCAGAATCGTTATCACCTCCAATTCCTGCCCGCTCCAATTCCCTCCAATCCCTCACACAAGAGTATAAATGACCACCCTATCCCACCTTGGGCAGTGTGTTCGGGTAGTGGGTAAGGTGGTCATTTCTGCTCCTATGTGAGGGATTGAAGGGCATTGGAGTGGGCAGCGAATTGGAGGTGATAAAAATTCGAGAGACCACTGTTATACTGTAAACGAAGGAGACTCACCATCCAAACTTGAAATCAACAGATCGTTGGCTGGCATCAATGTCTTCCACGTGTGAGGAGTAAGGCACCGTCCAGAAAAAATTTAATGCTATTCCAATCGTGCCATTTTGAGATGCCTGCAAGTTCACATAGTACAATTTCATTCAAACTGTTAGGTGGACAGACTCCCAGGTGTATAACGGGGGCTAACAACAATTAGCGGTCTAAAAATGGTAGTGGGCCTTGGAGGTTATTATAATAGTAGACTTGTAAAGTTTCCATCTCAAAAGTTCAAACTATTAGGTGGAGGGACTCCCAGGTATATAAGGGGGGCTATAGGCTTATTAATAGCGGATGTGGGCTAATCTCCCAACGGTAAGTAGTTAATAGTTTTATAGCCAGCCATGCATGCACTCACCTTATATTTTTGCCTATACACATCAACTGCTGCTGCGTGAGCGAGGAGCATATTATGGCTCACAATATATGGTTCCGTCGATGAATCCCCTTCACTGCAACCCATCCAAGTAGAACATCGGGATGGCGCATAGGTTCCATCACCATATCCAAACACTGCATAGGAATATGGCTCGTTTAAGGTCATCCAATTCTTCACTCGGTCACCAAAGTACTGAAAGCACACATCTGCATAGTCTTTAAAATCATTCCTGCATGTACACAAATGAGATCATCAAAAATAGACTTGGAAGGGTATCTCTTGCACCTAGACATATGATGGTGCGAAATGACAGCCTCACCCCCATGAGAGAGAAAGAGAAACCAACCCACCCCTGTTATGCTTTCTCGTGCGCTCCCATTACCATCTTCCCCCAATTCCCTAATTATGTAGCGGATAAGTTTCTAAGTCGGTGGCATAGGCCACAACAGCACTCTCTCTTTCTCTCTCTCTCCTCCCCTCCCCTCCCTATACTCCTATTTATGAACCCTCTCTCACCCTCCCATGGCTCCCCACTTCGTCGGCTTAGAACATTCACCCTCATTTATATATGTATCTCACCCTCCCATGGCTCCCCACTCCCATCAACAAAATTTGAAACCCCATCCGTACTGCCTAGCAAATAAAGGGCTCAAGTTCCTTACACGATACTAGAGTTTAAGAAACCCCCGTAAGCATCTTCAAGGGCTTGGGGAGAATCCCAGTGAAATAAAGTTGCGAAAGGCTCAAGACCTGCAGACGATGGCCAACCAATGTATAAGAAAAACGCAAAGAGAAGAGAGAGAGAGAGAGAGAGAGAGAGAGAGCTGACCATTGGTCTTAAGCTCATCAATAAGGTCATTGTAAAATTGGATGCCTTTAGAGTTTATTCCCCCACTTAGTGTGCCATCTGAAAATTAAAATTTTCTCAAAGGAAAGCAAAGTAAATATCAGATTATTTTGCACATAAGAAAAGTTTGAGAACATCTTGTGCTGATTTTTTGGCAAGGTTGAGTTATAATTTTTTTTGGCTAAAGATCATTTGTTTTAAAGACTGATAGAGAATATAATATAAAGAAAAAAAAAAACTCAAAACAAAAGAGACATCTACAACCTAACCAAGAAAGCCCCTGACACCTTCGGCAATGCCATCAATGATAGGGACTAACAGGTTACTCACAAAGAAAGCTATCGAGAAAAGAAACAGAATCTCGATCTTCGCTGAGCAGGGCAAAGTTGAGTTGTAGTTCCAAGACCATATGGAATTACAAAATAGTTTAATGTTTAGTTCTGGTTTAACTGGTTTAACAATCGGTTTTCACCAAAAGAAAAGGGAATTTAACTGAATTATGGAGTTTTACGCTTTGGCTCCAAGAAAAAAAGGGTTGCAGTAGGAGGACTTCCCAGGAGTTCATCTATTCTAGTACTACTCTCGTCCAAGAACACTAAATTGTGGAGTTTTATGCTTTGGCTCCAAGAACAAATAGAAGGTTAGACGGAAATGATTTGATCTAATCAAGGAACACTTTTCTTCTTTCATAATTTTGTCATCTTTATATTGAAGGACTAGTTGATCCTTTAAAATTACAAATGATCATCTCACTTACTAGGTAATATTCTAGACCACGAGATTGAGAACCTGAAAGCAGTCATCCCCAAATTCTTCATTGTGCGGACATCCTCCTGTTAACATTGGACACACCACCTCCATAAAAATGTAAAAATGGAAGAAGAAAATATTTTTTTCATAATGAAATATTTAAGAAAATTTTTTTACGACTTTGAAATCAATTGAAAAGGTCAAAAAATATATGGGTTCAAAATATATATATATTTGAAAAAAAATACCGAGCTAGAAAGTATTTACAGATTTTGGTAGAAAATAATTGGACAAACAAGTTTTTAAATATATATATATTTTAAATACCAATCTACGGTTTAGTTAATTCCAAAATTGAGTTTGAAAAATTTATGATACATATTGTACACACACCAGTACTGTTCATGATTTAAAATTCAAAACAGCTTTTTTGTTTTTTTTTTTTGGGCTAAAACGATTCATTTGAAAGGAGAAAAACTTACAAGAAAACAGAAGCCCTGCATTCCCAGGCATAAACACCGAAAATTCAAAATAGTTGATAAGTAACTAAAACTAAAGGGCTGATGTTCTCTGTGCCGCAACGCAGTCTGCGTCCAGACACATGGGCTAGGTATTCCTGCCATTCAGGGGGCAAGGTGGTCATTTTGCCCACCCCCATGTATGTGGGTGTGCGCAGCCTGTGCCCCAGGCACAGAAAACCTTTGGCCAAGACTAAAATTCAAGCATAAGACCATAAAAGCGACAGTTGAGAATAAAACAAAATAAGATCAAGTGTTACAATACCCGATAGCGGTGATAGAAATCCACGGCAACATCTGCATTCGACTTATCTGCTATGGCATCTGCTCATATAAACCACCACACAATTCCATGCATGAAGGACAAAGTTTATAAATTAAATGGTAAAAATTTATAGAAAATAGTTTTAAGGTAAAAATTTATAAACTTAAGTGGTTAATATATATTTTGGAGCAAAGTTTTCCTCCACCCATAGAGGATGATTCAGCCACCATTCTAGGGTTCACAAACCCCTCCTAAGATTTTAGTATATTCCAAAGTACCTCTCAATACCCATTCCCACCCTCTCCCGCCCATAGGTGGACGGAAACTCGGTCCAATCTTTTGCATGGATGGTCTACTAAAAAGAGATCGATTCAACCAAGTGGTAAGATAGGGCATTTTGACTTAGCTAGGCCGGTTGCCCTAACTTTAGGTAGAGAAGAGATTTCATGTGGTTGAAAAGACTCTTTCAAGTGGTGGCTTTTAAATCGTAGACGCTTGTGCTTATCCTCTTTGAGTGAAAGAGAGACCTGGATTTTCATGAGTTAAAGTGTCCCAGATGCTTGGGCCTCTACCATCTTCATTCCATGCACCTTCATACTGAAATGACACACACACAAACATGTTTATTAGAAGAGAAAATTAATTAGTAGATATCTAATAAGAACATTATTAACGACAATGGCCGGAAATGATAAGATGTAGTACTTGGTAAGCAGATGATGCGGAACCGAAATAAAAATCCGATGAGAAACTTTGCCGGTTGATGGAATTGACACCATCGAATGGTAATGCATTCATGGAAAGAGAGAAGTAGTTGAAAAAAAGGAGTGGGAAGACATTAATAAGAACAAAGTGAAGAGGAGAGCCTAGAAATGCCATTGTTGAGATCATCTTATGAGTTTCCAAGCTTCCTCCTTGGCTCCCCTTTTATAGAGTCTGGATGGATATAGTTCATGTCCACAAGGATAGATAGCATCTGTAGGGTTAAGGAACCTACGAGTGAAGAAGAGAATAGATGAGAGGAAAAAAAAAACAAAGTGAAACAGCTAGGATGGGTTTAATGTGGTTCGGTGCTTGGGACCTACGTCACGTACTCCATGGTAAGATATTTATTACAACTCTTATCATGTGATTCGGCATCTAATTAATTGCCTGCCATATATATATGGACTCTCTTATAGCATCGAATGGGTCTCCATGTGTTGCTTCACGTACCATCTCATGTTGTTAATTAACACATTCCCTCCCGTAAGAGAGACTCAGTAATTTTGGGTGTAATTGACCAAATCTGTAAATTAATGGGTTAACCAGTTAATACTGGTCAATAGCAATGGGTGGTGCCACGGCTTTTTTTTTAATCTATGATTAAAATCAGCTTTATTGAAAAAAAAAAGAAAAAGGGCAAAAGATGAAGTGGGATTCAGATCCTCTATTGTCGAGTTTCCCGGCAAGACCATGCTGCCGAGACACAGCAAGGTGGGGAATGACCACCTAACACTTGTCCTAGCGCCTTGCCTGAGCAGGGGGTAAGGAGGTTATTCCCCGCCTTGCTGAGTCTCGACAGCACGGTCCTGTCGGGCAGCTCGGCAGTAGAGGATCCAAATTGGATGAAGTGGGGGGGGGGGGGAGGGGGTGAGGCTCCTCTATTGCCGAGCTGACCGTACTGTCGTGTGTGCCCCAGATACAGCAAGGTGGCAAAAAGACCGCCTTACCCCTGCCCGAGCGACTTGCCCGAATGACGGTAAGGGAGTCTTTTCCACCTTGTTGTGTATGGGGCGCATGGAAGTAGGGGCAGCTCGGGATTAGAGGATCTAGATTCCTCAGTGGTTGAGACCTTTCTTATTTTTTTGGGTAAAAGTGCTTGAGACCTAGGTCTACGCTAAATTGATTACAATTCTTATTTAAAATAGGGATGTAAATGGATAATCGAAATCCGAATCCGCATTCGTATCTGTTTAGGGACATCCGTATTCGTTTAGAGATATCCGGGAAAAAAAATCTGAATACTCCGATAAAAATCTGTCCCAAAAAAAATAATCCAAATACTTAATAATAAAAAATTAAGTAAATAATGATTTTGAGGGTTTTTGAAGATTCAATAGGTTCTAGAATATGATGAAAAGAGAATCATGATCTAAGAGATATGGATTGAGAGCAAATTGTAACCGCTAGGGGGAGGAAGGTCCAAGTTACACAAGGCAGATGTAAACGGATGATCGAAATCCGAATCTAATCCGCATCTCCGTTTAGAGGTATCCGTATTCGACCAGAAAATATCTAGATCTGATCACATCCGATCCATATCCGATCCAAATCCGATCCGTTTACATCTCTAATTTAAAGATAACTTAGGAGTTGATTGTGGAAAGGTTCTATTATTTAACGAAAGATGATTTCCATTCTTATAATGATTCTATTTCTTATCATCAAATTGATCTCCACGTGTTGCTTCACGTACCATCTCATGTTGTTAATTAACACATTCCCTTAAGAGAGACTCAGTAATTTTGGGTCTAATTGACCAAATCTGTAAATTAATGGGTTAACCTGTTAATACTGGTCACTAGCAATGGGTGGAGCCACGGCTTAGGACCACTGACTATATCTCTAATTCTACTGCCGAGCTATCTGTACTGCCGTGTGCGCCCCAGACACAGTAAGGTGGCAAAAAGACCGCCTTACCCCTGCTTAAACACCATGCCCGAGTGAAAGTAAGACGATCTTTTCCGCATTGCTGTGTGTAGGACGCACGAAAATAGAGGCAGCTCTGAAGTAGCCACAGGATCCAGATCCCTCGTTGCTTGAGACCTACGTCCACACTCCACGCTAAATTGATTACAACTCTTATTTAAAGATAACTTAGGAGTTGATTGATCTCCACCTGTTGCTTCACGTACCATTTCATGTTGTTAATTAACATATTCCTGTAAGAGAGATTAAAAAAGAGAAACTTCATTATTTTGAGTCTAATTGATCAAATCTGTAAATTAACGGGTTAACTAGTTAATACTGGTCAATAGCAATGGATTGTACGTGCTATAGCTTGATTCACACTCAATATTCTGTTATTTTTTGAACGGAAATCATATCACATGTGATATCACATGTAATACCCTGAATTTTTGGGAATTTTTTTATTTAAATACATGCATCATATTATTTTTTTTTTATAAAAATATATATATAATAGGATACATCAATACAGGTGTTTTTCGGACTTGAACCTACACTAGATCTTACAGAATCATATCCTTGTGTACATTATGTGTGATTGTTTATTTGTGGTTTTCATTCTATTCTGCATCATTTTAGGTTCTCGTTTTTCTACAAATCAATACCCTTGCCATTCATAGTGATGTAAATAGCAGGATTATTAGATCTCCCCTTTATGTAATTCAGCATTGCTGTCATCCATTGGATAAACCTTGACCCAATCTGAACCACAGGTCTGGAAATTCAAAATACCATGTTATTTGTTAGTCTCTCTTTCCCTCTTTTGATGGATTAAGATTATATTGTAAGCACATATTGATAGACCAATGCTATTGCCTGGCAGGGCGACAACTACTATGTTCCCCTTCTTTTTCTTATGCGATGATCCATCCATCCATCCCCACATTCTATATATATATCAATCCTGACTTAAGACTCGAAATTTCCAGTCCTGATTCACCTCAAGGTCGAGGTACCTCAATCCAGGCCTTATTCGGACTCAAGTCGGATCAGGGCGGATTTGGGCGAACAAAGCCAAACTTGCATCCCTAGTTAGTTGTGATGGAAATTGGTTGACACAAATAATTAACCCTCCAAAGAATAATACTAGACATGACGGGCCAGGCTAGCACAATGTATATATATATATATATCAATCCTTACTTAAGGTTCGAAATTTTCAGTCCTGATTCCCCTCAAGGTCGAGGTACCTCAATCTAGGCCCTATTCGGACTCAAGTCGGATCAGGGCGGATTTGGGCGAACAAAGCCAAACTTGCATCCCTAATTAGTTGTGATAGAAATTGGTTGACACAAATAATTAACCCTCCAAAGAATAACACTAGACATGACGGGCCAGGCTAGCACAATGTAGACCTAAGTCTGACTAGGCTTCAGCTTAATAATAGAGCTTGGGCCAATTATGGGTTTGGTTTGAGATCAAATCATCTATAAAAACAAAACTCACCATCTAATCTAAACATGAAATCAGTGGCTCGCTGAGAAGCAACGATGTCTGTCAAGTTACAGGAGTAAGGTACCTTCCACAAAGAATTTAACGCTATTTCCAATCGAGCCTTTTTGAGAGTCCTGCCACCTTTCATCCATATATTTAAGCCTTAAAGTACACGTACTCCCCTATAATGCATTTAATATTCCTCGTACCTCCTAAGCGATTCAATCTATCATCTGTCAATATTTCACGTATCATTCCTGTTTTACATCCCAGATGTCATTTAAGTCCACATCAGGTATTAAATGCTATAAAATGGTCAAACTATCTTTTCTTCTATTTTTTTTAAAATTTGAAAAGATCCTTTTTTTTTTAAAATTTGAAAAGATCTAATTGCCCTGATCTATTTGTCAAAATTTGAAAAGACCAAAATACCCTCATCTTCCCCAAAACATCATCTTCTTTTACATACCCACCACCACCGTCACCCACCACCACCACCACCGCTTTAAAACGAATATGCAGGTACCACCACCTCTCTCTCTTTGTTCACCCCTCACTTCCTCCATCATTCTCTCTTCCCTCTAATCTGTCTCTCTCTCTCTCTCTCTCTCCAACTGATCGAAGGCCACGAAAATGCAAAGTGAAATAAATAATTGCTAAGCTCCATTGATGGCTGAATCACTCAGAGAAGAGAACTTTCTCGCGCACTGTCTCATCTCAAGTCTCAACGGTCGCGCCCACCTCCCTTCCATTGTACCCTAATTTTCCTATTGTCTCTTATCCTTTTCCGTGCGAGAATCTTGAGTCCTCTCTAATGATTCTAAGGCCCTAGTTTTCAAATACACAATGGAAAATCTCGGAAAGAGAACGGCTTGTAAGGTTGTGGAGAACCAAAGCTTACTAGACACAATGGAAAATCTCTCCCTCAAGATGAAGGAGGAGTTGAGGAAGTTACTCAATTCAAAGCACCTCTTTTTCAGGGAGATGTACGCTTACCACAATAGTTGCGCTGGCGGTGGCGGAGCTGGCGCCGCTGCCGCTGCTGGCCATCAATCCGCAGAGGTTTCCGTGGACTCTACCCACCATTCACCGCATCAGCGTTGCCTCCATTCTTCTGAAAATAATGGCGTTCTCGCTAATTCCAGAGGTGGGGCTGATACACAGGGATTGAAGGTGGATAGGGGAGGAAACGGGAAGAGGAAGGAGATGATGAACTCGAATTAATTACCTTGACATCATTAAGAATATAAACTTCCAACCATTGAGATGAGCACGAACAGCTATATCCATACCCTCTACAGTTGTCCTTTCTAGCCAACCCCCAAATCCTCAAGGGCTTTGATTCTCCACACCTCAGCAGTCCCATTAAAGCCAAAGAAATTTAGGAAAACCCCATTAACCTGCTGCTCTACTTCAAAGTGGAAACAAAGATTAATGTTTTGAAGGCTAGCCAACAGGTTTTCATTTTATTTACAAAGGACCAACGAGCCTGAAACAATTCCATTTCAGGATTGCCCTGCAACACCAAATTACAAGCAATAAACAACAAGTATTCTCATCTTTGTCACTTAAATAAACCTCTTTGAGTTTATTTTACCTTAAAATGTGGAACAGTGACCTTAAGGAAATCTGGGTTTGGTTGAAAATGAGAAAATGGTAGATGACACAAAGAACTCGAATTAATTGATCTTCAGCAACACCAACTTTCATCTAACAGAAGGCCTGACCGATCTTCCATCACCGGATGATTATCAGATACAAACCAGAATTTTTCTTCACTTGTTCGTCGCCTTCAATCAGTTGCAGAGAGAGAGAGAGAGAGAGAGAGGAAGTACAGGAGGGGAGGACAGACAGTGAGGTGGGGCTTCACGGTGGGATGGTGATAGTGTTAATGGTGGTGGTGGTGGTGGTGGTGGTGGTGGTGGTGGTGGTGGTGGGGATGTAAAAGAAGATGATGATTTGGGGAAGATGAGGGCATTTTAGTCTTTTTAAATTTTAGCAAATAGGTCAGGGCAATTAGGTCTTTTCAAAATTTAGAAAAGATAGAACAAAGGATAGTTTGGTCATTTTATAGCATTTAATACCTAGTATGGACTTAAATGGCATTTGGGGTGTAAAGCATGGATGATACGTGGAATATTGAGGGGTGGTATGTGGAATATTGAGCCGCTTAGGGGGGTAAGAGGAATGTTGGGTGCATTCTAGGGGTACGTGTACTTTACCCTATATTTAATTAATATCATTTTTTCTTTCGGTGAATAAAAAATAGGTTTATGAATGCTAACGGGTTGTTGTGTTCTAGAACGCCTAAGCATAGTAATCACCTAACCGCCATGCTTCCATGAAAAGGTGGAAATTTCATGGGTCAGGATTTGAATTTTCAAGATGGTTAGGCAGTTATGTTTCTAGGCTGCCTAGAGTACAATCGGATACAACAACACCCAACATAACCCAAACAAAATCATGGATTCAGATCCTCTACTGCCGAGCTGCCTGGCAGGACACAACAAGGCGGTAAATGACTGCCTTGCCCCCCACTCAGGTAAGGCACTCAGACAGGGATATATAAAGTGGTCATTCCTCGTCTTGCTGTGTCTCGATAGTTGGGTGCGGCCAGGCAGCTCGGCAGTAGAGGATCCAATAGCCCCACAGCCAACCATAGCACCAAAAAGAAAAAGGATGAGGGGGTCGATGAGTATAGCAAAGGGAGACGTCCCAGGAAGAAGCCATAAACTGATTACGCCCAATGTCTCTACAAGGGTAATTGATAGAGATGCCTTTTTTGCTTTATCTAAAAAGCTAATGGAGTTCCAAATCTGCATATAGGAACGAGAAGAGTTTGACTATCTTCTCAAATTCCTCTTTCACTAAATCACAACACTCAAAAGCAATCTTACCATCCGAATGCATTCCCTCGAGAATGACTTAATAGGCCTAGGCAGGGATTGAGGTATTGGTATCGATATTGGTCTCCGTTGACACCGATCCATACTGGCCTATATCGGGCCTATATTGGTCAAAAAGTAGAAAAATACTAATTTTAGTGATCAATCTCCGTATCAACCTGAATCGGTAAAAAAAAAGAAGAAAATCTTACAATTTTTAAGAAAGTCATAAAAGTGGAAAAAAAAAAAAAAGGTGAAAAATATTTAATTTCAATGAAATAATATAAACAAACATACAATCAAAATGTAAAAATAATCTTTGAAATAGTTTACCAAAGAGATTTTTTGTTTTGGTGGATTTTTTGGTGAAACAACCAAAAACCAAAGTAGTTGTGACCCCAATTGGGGTAGATCGTCCGATCAACATTGGAAATTGATTCAACGACCAATACCAATTTTCGCCCCAGGATCGATATCAACTGATACCGTATCAATCCAACCGATCCAATACCAATATCTCAATCCATACAATTTTGATCCTCTCCTGTTACAACATGGTGCTATAATGCATCGTGCGGCGGCTGCAGAGGCCATGTGCACCATGTGAGGCCCGCTATGCCACATGACCTGTGCAGCATCGGACGATGCGTTACAGCACTGTGCTGTAACAGGAGAGGATAACGATTCCAATCCATGGGCCTAAAAGAAGGCCAGCATTTCACAAGACACACTCCCACCCTGATTTTTAAAAAAAAAAGGGAAGAGAAAAGAGATAATCAATCAAATGGTACAATTTGTCTGCTTTCCCCACACATGCTGGTCTAAATGGTCCAACGATCTGGTACAAATTTAAAAAGAATTCCTATCGATTTCTTTCTTTACAAGGATTCTTGTATATTTTATTTGGAAAATTGCTAATCTCACAGATTTTGTGGAATAGCCTGAATATGAGTCACCTTCATAATTGTTCCTCCTCAGAGGTTATCAGATCTTATTTTATTTTTTAAAGTCATATATATAAGTAACTTGGATGGTATGGACTCAGTGAGTCACATATCAATCTACAGAGTCAAAGTTGTTTTCAACCATTTAGGTACCTGATAGTTTTGCTTATAAACATCTATTGCAGCTGCATGAGCAAGAAGTAAATTGTGGGCCACAATATAAGGCTCAGTCGAGGAATTCCCGACGGTACAGTTTCCCGGCCATTGGGAACATTGGAGAGGTGCGAAGATTCCCTGAGCGTAGCCATTAACGGTGAACGTCCATGGCTCATTCAAAGTTATCCATTTCGTCACTTTACCACCAAATCTTTGATAGCAAAGCTCTGCATAGTCCCGAAAATCATTCCTGCATGAACACCTTGAGATTTTGTTTAATTAAAAGAAAGGAAAGGGATGGCAAATATAAATATAGCTTTCTCAAGTTGTTTACAGAATCTTAGGGCTTAAGAAATCAATATACTCATCTTCAAGGGCTTGATGAAGAAAGTTACAAAGGGAAGGTTAAGACAATCCATCACACACCTACAATTACCAAGTGTAGAAGGGGGGGGGGGGGGGGAGAGGGGATGTCTTTTTTGGCACAATATGCAAATTAGGCGATCGTGATTGTTTCCGGCCTGCTGCCCGTAACGGCCATAGCAACGCTCGGGCAAAGCGCTCGGGTAGGGGTTAGATGGTCATTACACCGCACCTCATGAGTGTGCCACTCTAACTGCTACCGACAGGTAAGTCGTACACAATCTGGGAACATGCACTCCAAACGGTAAATCATCAACCACCTGACCAAGCAATTGTTGAGAGAGAGAACATCTACAAGATCACAAAACACACCCACATGCATGCGAGCATGCATATGCACACACATAAACCTTTCAACACTCAAACAAATCATTAGTATTCTCAATATTATCATGACCATTAGACCCTCACCCAGATATCTTTGGATTGATAGAATGTCACCTTGGAGTTAATATTTTATTAGGGAGAATGTTCTCTGTGCCGTAGCGCAACTTGTGCCCAGGCACATGGGTGGCCTGTGCAGGGGGCAGGGTTGTCATTGCGCCCACCCCCATGTGCCTAGGCGCAGGCTGTGCTGCGGGCAGAGAACAACGCCCCATTTTATTATTACCAAAACATATTTTCTTATTATGAAGTAGTGATCCAACTCCAATATTATATATATGAGATTTTCTTATTGACACTAAGGGTGTCAATTGGATACGAAATCGGCTATTTGGTTTGGATCTAGTTTGGTTCCAAACAGTGGTAGTGGGATCCATATCCGGACCAAGTCCGGGTAGAATGGTTCTAGAATTGAATATTCTATCCGTTCCTGGACGGTCCTGATTCGGATCTGGTTATAATCTGGTTCTTGTATTCGGTTCTTATCTGGTTATTACATTCAGTTATGCCATTCGCTTTTTGTTCGGTTCTCATTCAGTTTTGATCTTCACGAGATAAATCAATGTTTGCTTCTCCATAAGAAACTTGTAAGAAACCACTCAATTGATACCCTTAGTCTGCGGCAGATCTTTCGTTTGCAGTTTGCTTATCCCAGAGAAAATGAAACGGTAAAGAATAAAGAGAAAGAAGTGAGAATTGAAGGGTTAAGTTAACCACGTAACCATCAATTAGAGTTTTTTAAACCTAATAAAATATTAAGAGTTTTTGTTAATTATTAATGCGGGTATTTGGTTCAGATCAAGTTAGATCAGTCGAATAGGTACCCAAATACAGATCCTATCCGAATCGAATTATAAGGATATTTTCAGATCCAGAACTTAACCATAATAAATTCGGTCTAGATCCAGATTCGGTACTTGGTTTTGGTTACTCATTGACACCCTTCAAGGTGTTAAATAATTTAAAATTTTTTCTTTTTTATTCTTTTGGTATGACATATCAAATTTTTTTCAGTGAGGGCAATAATGCAATTTCACATGTGAACTTGGTTTATGACAATGATAGTTTTTGATGTGATATAACACTTTTAATTTATTTTTGAAAATTCTTTTATACTCTTATCTTAAAAACCCTTCAAAAGAAGATAAGAGACAATTAAAAGAAAATGTCGAGTTACACCTATAAGTGAGAGAGAGAGAGAGAGAGAGAGCCCCACTTACTGTACCATCTGAATAAGACATAAAAAAAGAGAAGTGTCTTAATTACAAGCAACACAAGTGATTAATTAATCACATGCAAAATTTCCTTACTTTGCTAGCATAGGACTTAAACTATATACTTCTAACTCCCAAAACAATGGTTAATTAGGGCCGTAGACTTTTTTGTTTTTCATATATATGTTTCTTATCAAAAAAAAAAAAAAAAAAATTAGTCACATGCAAATGGTCATCTATCTCACTTGGTAAAATTCCACATCATGAAAATTTTAAAAGAGAGAGAGATACTCCCCCAGTTAGTGTACCATCTCAATAAGACATAAAAAATAAAAGTGTATTAATTAAAGTGTATTAATTACAAGCAACACAAGTGATTAATTAGTCACATGCAAATGGTCATCTATCTCACTTGGTAAAATTCTACACCATGAAAATTTTAAAAAAGTTACTTGACACTCTTTGAAACCTGTCGGTGTTAGTGTTTAAATAGAAATATCTATTTTACTCTTATAATTATTTTTTATAAAGCTTGTTAAATGTAAATACACTTGTCCAGGAAACATTTCAGCCCAACGATTCTTCCACAATAAATAGAATAAAAAACAAATCAAAATCAAAACTTCCAAAAAAAAAGAAAAAGGGGTGTTGTTCTCTGTGCCGCAGCGTAGCCTATGCCCAGGCACATGGTGGTGGGCACAATGACCACCCTGCCCCCCTACATAGGCTGCCCATGTGCCTGGGTGCAAGCTGCACTACGGCACAGAAAACATTCTCCCAAAAAGAAAATAAAAGAAAACATGCAATTGAAAGTGACGGTTACCATTTTAGTCAGGTGAATCTTCACATACGTGAACGACTCATAACCGTTTAGATGGAATATTCTCACAAATTGGATTCCATCCGAACAACTGTGAGTCGTTTACGCTCATGTACGTGAAGATTCCCTGCTCACCATTGTAGAGTCTCAACAAGAGCCAAACTGTTGACGATAAACATACCAGTCTCCCTTGAGATATCCACATCCTCTACTTCCGCCTGCCCCTACTTCCATGTGCGTCCTACACATAACGGGGTGCACAAAGACCACCTTACCCCAGCTCGGGCAAGGCTCTCAGGCAGGAGTAAGAAGGTCTTTGCGCACCCTGTTTTCTGTAGGGCGCACATGGAAGTATGAGCAGGTGGAAGTAGAGGATCCGGACTACCCATTGGGTTTCATTTCAATGGTGGAAGGGAAAACCCGCATATACTCATCATAGTGTTTGTTTAATGTTCTGAATGAAAATATGAAGCAGCAAACGAGCATGGAGGGGCATGGCGATGCAAATAGGATTGGGAAAAGTTTCTCTTTTTTTGGTTAAAAGGGAGCTTATATATTATAGATTACCAAGATGTATTACAGTCTTAAGTACTTCTTCTCCATAGCATCATTCTACATTAAAAGAGAAAGTGCTGTGGGAAGGGAATCGATACAAAGATTAACCTCTTGCGAGGAATGCAACAAATTCGCCAAGAAATCTGCACAACTAATGAACCAACGATTACCAAACATACAAAAACAACTGGTAAATTTACAACTTCTTACTCGAGTCTCTAGTAAACCAAAGAATGCCAAATGATTACTAGCAGCCCAATCCAAGATTGCTCTTCTCTTACCAGGGTCATTCATCCCCCTAATATTCCTAGCACCAAACTTCATCAATTAGATTGGGGAGAGGAGGAGCGTCGCAAAGGGCCACTCCAGCCCGGGCTGCGATCACGTTCTCGAATTGAAGAACTAACATCAACACCAATCCGAGAACTCTCTTCAGGTCCCAGTTGCTGAAGGGCAGCAAAGTGATTAGTCCCCTCTGGTAAATCCTCATGTTGTTCACCCCCTTCTACAGCAGCTTCACGTGGTAGTGACGCATCAACACCACCACATGAGATCCTTACCGACCCCGAGCAACCCTCCAAAACATTCATAGAAGCTGAAGCTGCTCCTGTTTTCGAAACCAAAGGCGCTGCAGCACCACTCAACTGCTGACCTGAAGCCCCATCATCACCCTTCACAACTACCGAGCCTGCACATTTTGTAACCCCGGAATTCTCGGCCTTCAAAACTCCATTACCACCAGCCTTATTCAAAGGACCTGAACCATCTTTAACATTCAAATAAGTAGAACCACCTGCAGGTTTAAAAACCCCAGAACCAGCAGCCATCTTCGTTGTGGGCTTTAACGTGTCACCACCTTCAACATTTAAACCCTTTCCATCAATGCTCATCTTTGTTGATGGAACCTGAGAGGAAATCATTGAGGCCTTCAACGAGTCACCACCTTCAACTTGTAAAACCTTTGAACCACCATTCTTTTTTGTTGAAGGAACCCGAGAAGACACCATTGAGGCCTTCAACGTGTCACCAACCACCATGTTACTACCATGCAAGGCCACATCATCACGAACCCGTAACGGTTTAGAGCCTGAACCAACTGCTCCTCCAGAAACATTAACCGCTTTACCTTTCCCAACACTTGGCCAAGAGGCATCTATACCCAGTTGCTGGTGTCCAGATGTCGCCTCCACATCCATAGCTGCTGTAACCGAAGACTCACCACGAACAGAGAGCGTCGTCGGCGCCTGAGAACCATCTGGAAGTGAAGCAGATTCTGTAGGCAGAGGGCGCTTGCCACGAGACCTCCTCCTCGGTGTCTCCCAAGGCTGCTCAACCTGCATTTCATCTGGACTCAAAGAACTCACAACATTCACACGATTAATTGCAGCAATAGGACACCCTTTATCAGCATGTCCGTAAACCTTACAAACTGAACACAAAACAGAACACAAGGGAGGCAGCCAATCGTAATGAACTGATTGCTCCACCATAGTGCCATCCTCCAAAGCAATGGGAATAGTGTCGTAGGCAAACCATCTCCTGCTTTGATGGAAACACAGAAGCGCGCAAAAGAAAACCGTTCACGTAGCAAGGTCTTGCTATCCATATAAATGGGGCGACCCAAGACACTAGCAATTCTTCCCAATGACTGAGATCCCCAAAAATGCAGATTTAGACCATAAAGTCTTACCCACAAAGGTAACTCAGACTCCTCCTTGCATGAAAGAGAGACTTCAGGGGACCATGGTCTCAAGATCAATGGTCTGGAACCAAGACTCCAAGGTCCCTCATCCAAAATCTGTTGATTAAGATCGACCCCTTGTAAGTCAAAAATGAAGATGCCACTTTCAAACCCAAAGACTTCCACTGCACCAACATGACTCCATTTCTCACTAGCAAACCTTTTCATGGATGAGAAAGTAGGCTTGGGACCAAACACGTACCCAACCAAAGCAGATTCCCATCGATCTTGCTCATCAGTCAAGTCCTACGTAGTGCACTTTGCAACCTTTTTTCCATTTACAACCTCTGGCTCCACAAATGGTAGGTCTCCCCCACCAACCTTCACCTTCCCACCAGGGAACAGACTCGCCCACGATCTCTGTCCAGTGTCCCGTTGTCCATTGCCATCAAGACAGCCAGTGGCGGACTGAACATCGTGGTTCACCGGCAATACAGTTCCGGTGACCATGAACGAACTTGAAAATCCAGGAAAAAACTGTAACTGTAAACTCTGCGCTAACACTCCTCCCTTGTAAACATAATCTCCATCTCTGCTAGAACTAAAACCACATTTGGGAAGAAATAGCGACCCACAAAAATGGAAAAAAGAAGAAGAAACAGAAACAGAGAGAACAGAGAAGACAAAAGTAAGAAACTACTTTCTGTAACCTCCTCTCTGAAAAAGAACCGTGGACTGGAGAGAAAGAAAGAGAAGGAAGGCAAGCAAAAACTTTATTGTTGTTTGCAACCTTGGAGAAAAAGCTTGGCAGTGCTCCATCGCTGGTGGATCCGTGGATGATCACTCCCATAATCTGGAATAAAAAATGAGAAGGCATCGCTAGTGCGATCGCAACGGAAGCGTAAATAGGCTCACAGTATCGATGGAGAAGTCATTCAAAATAGAACGAAGCAGGGATCGATTATTACCTAAGCCTCACAAGTGCAAGACCTCCAACTGATGATAGCCCTTTCTCAAACGTTCCACGCACCACGCAAGCTTTGCGTTGCTACTACGGTCAAGCTTACTCCTCCACAGTTCCAAGAACACAATAGCTTGGATCACCTCTAGGATCAAACTCCAAAAGAACAAGAGAGGGAGAAGACGATTTTTCTAGAAGGGAGAGAGAGCTCTGTGATTTTGCTTTTGGGTTTCCTTGTCCTTGTGTGATTTTGTGATCTCATGAATATTTATATTTCTCTCACAAAATCCCCATATTGCAAGCTCATATGGGATAGATATATTGAGTTATTATAAGTGACTCAATTATCTCCCAAGCAATCTTTCTCTAAATTAGGAAAGACATGGATTGCTAGGAAAATCCAATCTTAGGTGAATATGAATATTCTCTCCATGGGTTTCCTTTTCTAACAATCTCCTCCATCCTACTGTAAGATTCAATCTTATAAGAGGATCATGAAAAGGACATCACGATCAATCGTCACCGTATAGATGAATGGAACTGAAAGGAAAGGGGTAGGATTGCAATGGGATACTACTTAGCTTCTAAGAAAAGGCCATTGAAGATGCTAAGCAGATGTAATAACCTACGCCCAAGGTAAGTAGTTAAAACACGCATTAGTCCCCCACAAAACAATGTTGCATGGTTCAATATAAGGCATGTGTACGGGACTGTCAATCCTCAATGAACCGATACACCGATCAAGAGATTCAATTACCTTGATTGGACCAACAGAAAACATTTCAAACAAAATGTTCAAGAAAATAGATAATATTTTTTATATATATAACTAAAAACATTTCAAAAACATTTTGAAGATGCTATCGGATCCGGATTTGGGTCCAATCCTGTATAGAATACTCTCCTCAACATATTCGCAACGTATGGGTTGTAGGTTCCGTGTTGGGCATCTCTTTCGAATACATGATCAGACATGAGAATCCAGGCACCGATATATAGTCGAGATAAACATCAACCGTTGGTATACAAAAACTCTCAACATATGAATGCGTCGATAAGGACCCCTCAGGTCAAGGGACCAATCGTGAACTACTTAAGAGAATCTCATTTTCTTAATACTGACAGTACACCACATGTGAAATTCTCAATGATCCAGTCCAATGCACACACCAAATGTGCACTCATATTTGTGTCTTGGAAAATAACCTCCCCAAGCATACACAATGTGACCACCATGCCGGATGCGATGTCCAGTTCCATCCCCGGCCAGTGGTGAATAGTTTTAGGTATGAATACCTAAGGACAATAACTGAGCTCAACAACTGATCATGCTAATCAAAACAAGAATTTATTATTCAAATAGAAGGAGTTTTGTACATCAGTGCCAGTCACCCATGGACTTCACCCCCATATTCCCAACATGTTTCTCAAAAACACTAGGAGGCAACGCCTTGGTCATGGGGTCAGATAGGTTATCTGTAGTGTCAACCTTAGCTATGGTTATATCGCCACGCTGAATAATCTCATGGATCAACAAGGAAGTAATCTTTGGTCCTCCTTAAGTGCTTGAGGATCCCCTTGACAGCTGTCCAATGTTCCTGTCCTGGATTGGATTGATATCGACTCACAATCCCTATGGCATGACAAATATCTGGCCTGGTACATAACATGACATACATCAGACTTCCTACTGCCGAAGCATAAGGAACTCTCTTCATAGTCTCAATTTCCTCAGGAGTTTGAGGACTTTGTGACTTGGATAAATCGATTCCATGTCTGAGAGGCACACTACCTCTCTTCGAATCCTGCATGTTGAACCTCTCAAGCACTTTGTCAATGTAGGTGGATTGTGATAATCCCAACATCCTCATCTTGCGATCTCTCACAAGCTTAATTCCTAGGATGTAGCTGGCTTCACCCAGATCCTTCATTGAGAATGTTTTGGACAACCACATCTTTACAGATGAAAGTAACTTCACATTATTCCCAATGAGCAATATATCATCCACATATAGGACTCGGAAACAGACGACACTCCCACAGACTTTCTTATACACACATAGCTCATCGATGTTTTGTTCAAACTCAAAATCCTTGATAGTTTGATCAAAACGGATGTTCCATGATCTGGAAGCTTGTTTTAGTCCATAAATAGACCTCAACAGCCTGCATACCTTGTTTTCCTCTCTTAGAGAGACAAAACCCTATGGCTGATTCATGTATATGACCTCATCAAGATAACCATTAAGGAAAGCGGTCTGCACATCCATCTGCCAGATCTCATAGTCATGGTATGTAGCAATCGACAATAGAATCCGAATAGATTTAATCATCGCTACAGGTGAGAAGGTTTCATCATAGTCAACACCCTCTTTCTGGGTGTATCCCTTCGCCACCAGCCTTGCCTTGAAATGTTCCACCTTTCCATCCACACCTCTCTTCCTCTTATAGATCCATTTACACCCTATGGGTTTTACCCCAACTGACAGATCTTTAAGAGTCCAGACATGGTTAGAATCCATGGAATCTATTTCACTACTCATTGCTTCCTGCCATTTCACTGAGTCAACGTCCTTAAGAGCCTCAGCGTAAGTATAAGGATCTGTGTCTGAACAGTTAGACACCATGTGGAATTCTTCCACCTTTTGATCCTCCTCCGTGAGAAGGTTCAAACGAGTCGGTGGCCTGATAGACCTCCCACTCCTCCTAGGCTCTTGAGGCTGTTGCTCAACTATGGGTACGTCAACTGGAACCTCTGTCGATGCTGAAGGTACTTGGTCATCAGTTATTTCTTTAATGACCACTGGATCTGATCTCAGTGAGATCATGTCATCCTCAAGAAAAGTCGCATGCTTACTAACTATGACTTTCTGATTAACAAGGTCATAGAAGTAGTAGCCTATTGTAGTCTTAGGGTATCCCAAGAAATAGCATCTATCTGTTCGGGATTCCAACTTATCTGTCTGTTGTTTCTTTACATGCGCTATGCAACCCCACACCTTGAGATGTTGAAGACTTGGCTTACGCCGATACCACAACTCAAAAGGTGTTCTGGTCACAGACTTTGTTGGTACCCTGTTCAATAAATAGATGGCAGTTTCCAGTACGAAACCCCAAAAACTCATTGGCAGTGCAGAATAACTCAACATGGACTGGACCATGCCTAACAAGGTTCGATTCCTCCTTTCTGAAACTCCATTTTGTTGAGGTGTTCCCGAGGCTGTCAACTGGGTTATGATCCCAGCTTCTTTCAGATAGTCCCTGAACTCATCTGATAAGTACTCTCCTGCTCGATCAGATCGAAGGCACTTGATGCAATTTCCTAACTGTTTTTCAACCTCCGCTCGGAATTCCTTGAATTTATCAAAGGTTTCCGACTTGTGATGCATCAAGTAAATATATCCATAACGAGAGTAGTCATCAGTGAAGGTCACGAAGTATTCGTAACCATACCTCGCCTGAACATTGATGGGTCCACATACATCTGAGTGTATCAATTCTAACACTGCTTCGGCTCTTCTTCCCTTGTTAGAGAAGGGTTTGTTTGTCATTTTTCCTTGTAGACACGACTCACAGGTTGGGTAAGGTTCTACCTTTAATGATTCCAAAGGCCCATCCTTCACCAACCTATTTATTCTTTCTACTCCAATGTGACCTAACCTCAAGTGCCAAAGGTATGTAGAATTATCTTGGGTTGATTTTCTTTTTAAAGAATTATTGGAGATCTCATTCACCTCTAGTACCAGTTTTAAGAGATATAACCCGTTATCTAGTAGGCCAGAAGCAATAAAAGAATTATTCAATTGAATAGTTAATTTATTACTAAAGAGGAAAATATAACCATCCATAACAAGCCTACTAACAGAAACAATATTCCTCCTAAAATGAGGAACATAAAAACAATCTCTCAAAACTAAAGTACTATAATAAAAAACTAAAGTAAAATCTCCAACGGCCTCAGCACCCGTACCCGTTCGCAATCGAACTTCATCCTTACTCAGTCTTCTTGTCAGCTTGAACCCCTGCAACAAGTTGCAAATATGGGCAGTAGACCCCGAGTCCACCAACCATATGTTAGTAGGTTCCTCTAACAAATTAGACTCATAAAGGACCAAGGTTTCAGAAATACCTTCTTCCTGTTTCTCCTGCTTCTTTTTTTGAGCAGCCAAGAAAGCACGACATTCCTTCTTCCAATGTCCGTCCTTCTTACAATAGAAACAAGTCCCCTTACTCTTGTTTTTTTGAATTCCCTTATTGCCAACCTTAGGGTTTTTGCCCTTGTTAGCCTTCTTCTTCTTCTTCTTGCCCTTGGGCTTTGAGGAAGAAGACTTGTCATCTGTAGTCAAGACCTCCACTTCCTGCTTCTTGGATGTAGCTTCCACCTCTTGTAACATGTTGCCCAGCTTAGGGAGTTCCACGAAAAGTTTATTCTTATTGTAATTGACAATAAATGATCCGTAGATGTTATACCCGCATCCCGGATCATAATTAATTATTATTTCTTCTCCGTGACGTGTAGTTATCACTGCCATATATGCTGGTGAGCTATTCTCACTGGTGGTCAAACCCAGCTACAAAATTATTGACCACAGTATGAGTTTGCCTATAGAGAAAACTATTCGGGGTCATGGGGGACAAACCATGACAAGAAAATAGTAAGTTCTAGCCCTTAATTTTATTTATTTATCCTTTTCCTCGATGCCCTCGAAGTGCGGGTCAAGATTTGGACCGCCCGGGCTATTTTAGTTGAGTTGGGAATATTTTATTTTTGGGTCCCACTTGCCCTGGGGAAACGTGTGAAGAGCAATTATACCCATAACTTGTGGGCACATCTTTTAATTAGGTTCTTTCCTAATTATAACTAGTGGGCAGGCCCATTAGCTTGAGAGGCCCATTGGGCTTAAGTGGCAATTTAACCTAAGGGTCCATCTAACTCTATTTGACCCAAAGTTGGGTATTTCTTTCTCTTACCCAAATAGAACTAATGGGTCAACCCATTAAGCCCTCTTGATCCATTTAACTTAAAGTACCCATTTGGCCTAATGACCCATTTATCTTGGATCCACCCATTTAACTCTTGACCCATTTAACTTAAAGGACCCAAGGTCCATTTTCTATAATAAGACAAATGGGGGGAGAAGCATTCTTTTTCTTTATTTCTCCCATCTAACCTAAATCGTGGAGGAGAGAAAGGAGAAAGAAGAAAGAAGAAAGAAGGAAAGGAGAAGGAAGGAGAAAAGGAGGAAGAAGGGTGGAGAATCTTGGTTGGAGGCTTGAAGACCACTTCTTGGAGCCCTCAACGTGGAGCACCACTTCCTTGGGGAAGGTAAACCATTAAAACCCACCTCTCTTCATCTATTTTGGGTTTTGGGGTTTGGGTAATGGGAGAGATTCGACCTAGAGCTCTCTTGGAACCTAAGGAATCGATGGAACCTTAAAGCCTAGACTATGGTGGAGTTATTTCACTCCATTATGAGCTCTAATGTTAGTATTCTCATTCCATTTGAGAGATTTAAGGTTTGGATCCTATTATGCTTTAGGTTAGGTTCTTCTCGGTTCCTTCTCTTGAACCTATTGTGATTGAATGGACCTAGAAAGGTCTTAGGACCCTAATGAGCTTAGGATGGAGTTTCCTTGATGTTCCTATGCTTTAAACCACTTGAAAATGGAACCCTTGGAGGGGGATCCTTTGGATTTTGGACCTGCAGGTGTGAGGATTTACATGTGGTTTCAGACCTGCAAGAAATCACCCTGAAATTACCTCCCTGAGAAGGCCCCTGGAAAGCTTGGATTTATGGGCGGTTTCATTTTCTGAGAAACCACACCTGCAACCGCCCTTGGCAGAGACCTTCCTAAGCCCCTGGTTAGCTAGGATTTACATGTGGTTGCAGGAATTGGGCATGAAACCACCCATAAAACCACCCTGCCTCTAAAACCTTATACTTAAATGATTTATGGGAGACATTTTGGGGATCCGTCCCTTTACTTAATTAACCCTGTTTTCACTCTTTATTTAGGTTTAAAGTTTTCTTCTTGTGACGTGTTACTTAATTGCGGTGACAACTCATAACATCGGGACATAACACATATTGTGAGTGGGTTTGGTTGTTTGGGCTTGATATTATTATTGTATTGTATATTATGCCATCATTATAAATTATTAAGCATGCTTGCGCATATTGCATACTTTTATATATGAATGTTATGATGTTAATTGGAGATGCTTTACTTTGATGGGTCTCGGTGCCGGTGGGTGCCGGTGCTGGAACCCCGGATACTATATATATTTATGAAGAAATTATGTTGAATGTCATGTTGAACTGTATGCACCGTGCCGTGCTGGTAATCGGGCACTAAACCAGATGAAAAGTTGATGCGCCCGGATTATCTCTCGGGACGATAGGACTTGCATGTAGTTGTGGCTAGGATTTTACACCCTTATGCTACGACCCTTATCAACAGGGGTTTAGGTGTTGGGTAATCAGTACACCGGATTCTGTGGAGGTGGGAGAGACCAGTCATGGTAGTATTGGTTATCAGGGGTCTGCCACTGAGTGGTCTTGGAGGCTTCGATCGGCGTAGGTCCCAGGTGACAATTGAGGTTTCATTGTGGCGATAAGTTAAGTGACCCACAGTGTCTCCCGAGTTGTCACAGTAGCATATACCTCTGACTTAGTTGTGATGTTAGGTGGAAAATTTACTTAACATATGCATGCATCATTGGACTATGTGAATTGTGTGTTTGTGCATCCCCATCCCCTCACTGGCTCAGTGGAGAGCTAACCCCCTCGTGTACACAATTTTTAGATTATGATGCAGGTACGTAGGAGCCGGAAGCTGTGTTAGAGGAACATGGCAACGGGTGTCCTTGTGACAATTGTGCCTACGGGCCGTGACAATTCTAGGGACTTGTTCCCCTTTTGTTTATTTTAGGGCGTAGGCCCATGTATAGATATTTACTGTTATACCTTTGTTGATCATTATTAGATGGTAATGAAAAATGGATTAACTACAGTATTTATCATCTAGACTTTGATCATCTTGTAACTATTGATTTTATACGCTTCCGCAAAACTATTGATCTTTTGGAATGTAATATTTTTCTTTCCGCACTCTGATATTATATTATTTTAATATTGGTTATGACTGTGCGTTGGGACACTGTGTCAGTGATCCTGGCAACTTAGTAGGATGACACGCGTCGTCCTAGTCACCCCTTATAATGTATTGTATCCCTTGTCTGGGATGGGGGCGTGACAGAGTGATATCAGAGCAATGATGCTCTGCATCGACCACAGTCTTGCGGACTCTTGATTTACTCTCCACAATTAGGTTCTAAACTAAAAAACTTCAAGAACATAAATGATTGTGTGCAGACATAGGAGAAGACTGATTGTGGTGAAACAAGAACCTAGAAGATAATAGGAAACATGGCACTTAGGATTTGAACCATAGGCTGTTAAGCTACAACTATATAATTGCTTGGTTGAGTCTTAAGTAGGTCATAAATAATTCATAAACAATAATGAATCAATTATAACCAAGCATAATTATCAACAATGATTTAAACAAGAAAGAATTAAGCAAATACATAGAGATACATATAAGATTAATTACAAATATTCAATTTTTCAAATCTTCTTGGGAGGCAATCATATCCTTCCCATTTCAACATTCATGATTTCATGTATTCCAACAAAAACATATGATTCCATCCAGCTCAATCAAAAGATACTAATCTAAACACCATAATTGTTCCAAATTCTCTGCTTCGGCATAACTGTGCCTTTCCCAACTCAGAATACAAGATCCCATTTGCTCCAACTCAAAATATTTGATTCTATTTATCTCAGATTAAATATACAAGTCTATCATTTCTAAAAGTCCCCAGTTGTTCATCCTAAGACAAGTACTAGAAGAATTGATCCAGAATAACTTCAATTTGTTGAGAGAAAGCTGGGTTAGACGTTGCACCACCGCCACCACCGCGACCAAGAAAGGTGTTGATGTCATCTACCCCACTCTCGATACCCTCTAGGCGTCGAGTCTGGTCGGAGAATTGCTTTGTGACCTCATCGAAGCCATCCACCACTCGCAGGTTCAACCGTCTGATAGCCGTCAGAATGTCACTACCTCTTGCCTGATGAAGGAGTAGGGATTCCTTCCAGGTGAATAGTAGGTCTTCTCTTCTCCAATGGACAGGTTGATAACACCGGCCAACTGTGCTGCAATGAAGGCTATAGGAACCCCCTTGACACATGAAACAACCCGATAGTTTTGTGTGTCCAGGTTCTCGGTATCCAGATTTGCATAGAAATAGCGAATGAGTTTCAGGTAGTATGGTTCAGGAAGGTTGAGAATGTTGGTCCACCCCAATGCCTCGAATCTCTGCCCCACCATGTAAGCTTTGAGATCATCCAACACTACATCCCGCCCTTCCACTATATTTTTGAAGCGGAAGTAGTCTTGGTGAAGCTCTTGGTCCTCTATCTTTTGAAACCATAGTGGATCTAGGACAGTTGGTGCAACTTGTTCAACGCATGCACGCTGTGTTCTTGGAGCCATTAGTTGTTTTAACCTGCATCCAAAAGCCAAGAATGATAGCAAATTAGTACCTTGAATGCTAAGGCCTAAGTAGATGATCAATGTAAGGTTGTGAAGTTCAAAACCTAGCCCTTGATTTTCCTTTCAAAGCAAATTAAATTACAGTAAGATTCTTAGGCTAGCAAATTCTGATTTTTTTATCCAATTGTGATCTAAGAAGTTGGGGAAAAAAAAAGAAAGGCATGGCCATTATGTGAATGACATGATAAATAATAAAGATTCATGGTCATATTATGCCTAGGACATGATATTTTATACAAAGTAGTAAGTTCAAACAAGAAGTAGACTTGTTCGATCATGGAGCATGCCTTGGGCTTCAAAAAGAATTTTCAGATTTTGTAATTGGAAGTTTGAATCTTGAGAAACAAGTAAAGTTGGTTTGTGGCAACTCAAAATAGTGTAGACTAAGCCTACATAGTAAGACCGAATCAAATATGGCAAAAGAGAAGAGAAAAATTTGATTAGGTTTTGATTTTCCAAAATCCAACCTAAATCCTTGAGTTAGATGCCAAGATCGTATGCAAGCCCTAGTATAGGTTGCTTATGATGAGAAAATGGTTAAGATTAGGTTGTGAGTAACCTACCAAGCAAAAGGAAACAAAAACCCCAAGTTTTATAAACCTGAAATCGATTTTGGGGTTTCTCCTTGAGAGAAATCGATGGGAGAAAGAGAGATCTTACCTGAATGCGATTGGATGTTGTTGAGGAGTAATTTGGAGCACTAAACTCCACCAAGGAGTGAGGAGAGAGCAAGTACGGTCGTAGTTGAGGTTTCTCTGGAGCTTTAGAGTTGTGTTTTAAAGGAGGAAAATAAACCTCTAAGTTGCGGGTTTTAAAATTTTAATTTTTGGGCCATGCGGTTTCACCCGCGGATTCAATTTTGTGAAACCCACTGAGAATCCACGAATTTCTGAGAACAAAATTTGGTTCTGTGAAAGCCCGGATTTACCTGTGGTTGCAACTTAGTGAAACCACACCTAAAACCGCCCAAGCCAGAAAGGATTTTTGGCCCTGTTTGGTTTAACCAATCTATTTTTGGTGTTTATTACCTCCATTTGATGTTTCCCTCGCCCCTCTTGTGGCATATCTTACCCCGGTAACTTAAGCTTTATGCTTGACAAATAAAAGTATAGAAGTGAAATGTCTACAAGATGTGGAAATTGTATTATGACAAAAGCATATAAGGAAAATGAGACATGATAACCATAGGAAGATGTTTGGAGTGAAGAGATATGAATAAGATCAATGCACATGTAAAATCCATGTGAGATCCCTAATGCATGGATGTGAATAATGAGATCAATGTGAACAACATGTGCTTTTGGTTACTTTACATCCCAATCAATACCAAATGAGCAAGTTATTGGATGAAAATACCCCAACAAGAGACAAGAATTATTTATTTGAGAAACAGAGGAAAGATTCTAAGGATTTTATCAACAATCATGTATACAAGAGAATATGCTTGAAGATAAGACAACGTGATAATTTTCTATGAGATTTTATGGCGTGTAAAAGAATTAGATTTGAACTTGGAGAGTTTTCCCAAAATATTGTGAATTGAGGATTTTACCACAACCAAAACCTGGACATAATCCAAGTAAAATTCAACTAGGCATGATAAACCTAGCAACAATCTCTAAAATGTTTTCAAAGACTTGAAAATTTATAAAAGATGCAATAATCAAACAAGGATCCAACAACTTAGTGCCATCGATCAAATAGGACTTGATTACACCCAAAAACCCTAGTTCCAATCGATTTGGTATGGATTTGGTGTACATGGCCATGGGATTACAAGAAAAATCAAAACTTGATCACAACTTGAAATGATTCATCCCAAATCCAAGAAAAGAGCAAGTAGAAATAGGAAGAAAGCCATATCTTGAACAACTGAGAGTTGAACCTTGAGGCTTGAGATTACAAGAAAAACCACCTAAGGGAAGCTTGAACGGAAGTCCCTGTAGAGCTTTTTCTCCCTGCAGTTATGTCCTTTCTTTGGAGCCAAAAGTGAGTTTTAAAACTCGTGGCTCTATTTTGTTAAATTTCTACGAACAGATGAACGAACGGATCCACTTGTCGTGAATCCGCCCCACAAAAAAAAAAAAAAAAAAAAAAAAAAAAACTTGAAATTATCATTTTAAAGTTGTGCTGATCACGAACGGATCCACACTCATACGTCCGTCCGTAGATCCGTTTGAATTACACCCTCTCGGCCATTGAGACTTCTGAGATCGGATGAACGAACGGATTTGCATTCCACATCCGCCCGTTAGTCCGCTCTCCCTATTTTCGCGGAGAAGCCACGAACGCACCCGGAGTGCTGACGTCGCTCGTGAGTCCACCAGATTTCTTTTAGGATTTTGAGCTCAGATTTTTGGAGACCTTTGACCACACCTATATGTGATGATTATGTGCCTATACCCTAGATCGGACACCTCGTTGTGTGACCCATTTGTGGGGACCACTTAAATTTAGTTAATATCTTGAAATTGAAAGAGCTTAGGACTTGTACCCGATTGGGCCAGCTAATAAGAACTAGCAGGCATTGGTAACCACTGTGACTCCTCTCTTACATAAAAGGAGAAGAGTTACCTTTGAGGATGAAGACCTTAGACCCTGTGAATTTAAGGACCCAAACCTTATGGGTAGGTACTAAGAAAGGAAAGTAATAGGCTGGTTTGGGCTGGTCTATGTGATTGAGCCATGAAGGTCACGTGTATTTGGAAGTCATTCATAACACCTCAAGCTAGTGACGACTCTATTTGAACTTTACTTGGTCCATCCAAACCTTGTTTAGACTCATAGAGAAAGTCCTACACCGTGATTTGACTTTCCAAAAGAGGACTTAGCAAACCGTACCTGAGAACTTCTTGTTCTTGTGGATTGACCTAGATGACAGATATGTCCATAGGGATGTGAATGTAATTATTGAATTTATGCCTACGTATTGGTGTGATAAATATATATAGATATCCCTTAGAACCTTGGACTTGTGTGACTAGAGTGTTTCTCTGGTACTACAAGTATGACCTTACCTCGACCTTGCTGTGTAACTAGTTGGTGCCCTGACCTTGGTTGACCAAACCTTAGGATAATGAATAATGAATTTATTAATCGAGTAGGTAAAATTATTGAGACCTGCTTGAAGAGTTGACTTGGACCAAAACTATTAAAAGATTATTGGTTCTCGAAAGAGGACTGATGTGGATTCTTCCCTATGGGATAACTGTGTAGTAGGTTTAAAGGTTGTGAAAGCTAAAACTGAAGGATGTAACAAGCCCTTCCTCAACGACAGATATGAATGGGGTAATGGATCACCAAATGCATTCCCTCCGTACTGGGAGTGAACAATAGGAGATTCCATCAATATTCCAAATCATTCTAAAGTTGGGTTAGGTAATGAGACAACTAGATGTGAAAGCCTTCAGAATGTGAACCCTATATTGGGACATTAACAGGTTAAATCCTGTAATCCAAGAATGACCAGAGTAGTGAAGGCTAGAGTGGTATCACCTGATCTGGAAGACCTAGGCAACCTCTGTTCCTTGAGACTTAACTTAGTAGTAGGAACCCTATGTTCCTAGGGTTATTGTGAACCACACCCCTGTGGTAATGTGACCCTATAAGGAAAAGAGAATTGTGGAACCTGACTTGCTGTGTCATGTAGGCACTGCCTCATCTTGACTCGACCTTTGACTTAGTTCAAGATGTGGGTGACTTGGGATGTTGTTATCCAACAACCCTTATCACTTGAGACCCTAGTTGCCTCAAATTTCGGGGACAAAATTTCTTGTAAGTTGGGGAGGATGTTATACCCGCATCCCGGATCATAATTAATTATTATTTCTTCTCCGTGACGTGTAGTTATCACTGCCACGTATGCTGGTGAGCTATTCTCACTGGTGCTCAAACCCAGTTACAAAATTATTGACCACAGTATGAGTTTGCCTATAGAGAAAACTATTCAGGGTATGAGTTTGCCTAAGTTCAAACAAGAAGTAGACTTGTTCGATCATGGAGCATGCCTTGGGCTTCAAAAAGAATTTTCAGATTTTGTAATTGGAAGTTTGAATCTTGAGAAACAAGTAAAGTTGGTTTGTGGCAACTCAAAATAGTGTAGACTAAGCCTACATAGTAAGACCGAATCAAATATGGCAAAAGAGAAGAGAAAAATTTGATTAGGTTTTGA